>NW_019211458.1:36419416-36469693 GCF_002443255.2 Varroa destructor | reverse complement strand
AGTATTAGAATTTCCTCTTAGCAATGAAAATGAACTTCGATGACAAATTTTTCGCAGGATTTCCGATGACACCATTTTTCGCGTATGCATTTTCTATTGCAATGGAACAGAAATAGAAGCATAGCTTCCTCTTTAGCTCCAGCTAACTGTAAATTGTAGAATTCAATTTACAGTTAGCTGGACCTAAAGAGAGAAGCAATCAATGTACTAACACTGTGTGTAATGTGTGTTTTGCTTCCCGCTTGGCAGTTTCATTGTTTGTTCTTTCACTTCATATCTCGTTCCACCTCAGGTTGTGCGTCTTCTATATGGGTCCAGTTAGGCTAAGTTCAAAAATAATAAAAACTCTGTGAGAGTTAGAAACATTTTTATGTACCAGTTGTATGATAAGCATTTAGGAATGGCGAGACGTAGTTCAGAGTCAATAAGGCACTGATTTAACAGATGTTGAGCTGTATAATTTGCAGTATACAAATGTGTCGCCACAAGGTTCCCACTATGTGGGATCGCCTTTTCCTGTACTGAAACATAATCTTTAAATGCAACATACTTATCATATTCAAAAATCTACGGGGGGAGGTTGGTGTCGAAAGTTTCGAAAGAAACTACGTTAGGAAGAACGGATACTTTTTTTGAGTTCAGCATGAACAACTATAGGAAGAATTGTTTTTATTTGTCACACTACTTGGCTGTAGGTAGCCAAGTTCGTACTTATGCTTAATCACATAAACTTCAGTGTGCTCCGATTGTAAGTCGGTAACTAAACTACTAGCATATAAATCTGTATAGATATCAAGGAAGCTCTTCTGGTCAAGCTGACTAAAATAAAAATTATTTAGATGTAATCTGCCACGAAAACTTGTGTTCGAAACGTTTCTCATTTTGCTTACTTATTGAATATGACTGACAAGTACATCTCAATTGGGTAAGTCTGACTATTCTCTTTCACTAATTTCACGATTTGAAAAATCGAGGAGCGCATATTCTTAGTTCAACCCAGAACGTCAAGTCAGCTCAAAAACACCTTTTAATACAAAGGAAGACATTATTTTGAGTTTGGTGTCAAGTGTCTTCGCTCTCCGCGTAGATGAGCTTCTTATGGGTCTTTCCGTGGTTTTAGTTTGTCCACGGATAAAGGTGCATGGTTTAGCCAATCAGTTTTAGCTTGGTTATGGAAAATATGTTAAAGGATTTTAGAATTATAGCGTACATTGCTGGTGACAGTAGCCGTGTTGCCGATACGGACTGTCTGAAATACCACAAGATAGATAAATGGAAATTATTTACATTCATTATTCGAATTTCAGGCTTTTAGCCCTTTTTCTGCTCGACTCCCTCAAAAATAAATGTTCAGCCAATGATTTTGTAGGTCGAGCACGTAGTGCTTTTTGTAGAAATGTGCAATCAAGAGATTTTTATATTTCTCGATGGCACCTTGCTAAAAACTTCAGACAAATTGAGTGCCGAATGTAGCACGTATCAACAGCCTATCTAGTAGCAACAGCTATGGCAACTATAGTACATATTCAACTGGCGTTAAAAACAGAAATAAGCAGTTTTTTTTTATTTCTTAGTACCGGTTAGACCATCGGTTTAGGAAGGAACAAACTCCCTGTAAATATCTCAACCAGATATCGATGCGCAGTAACCCTTCAAAGGAGTTTTCCTTTACATAAACGAGAAAATTCAGATATTTGAGTTTCAATTAAGTGTCAATTCTAGCATGGTTGTGTGTGTTCAATTGCGATTTTGAAGGCGAAATCGAAATACCGCCTGCCGTAACAAAATCTTTGAGTGACCTCCAAAGGGGATGTCAAAACCTGTACCGCATTTATTTCTATTTATATCTGCCTAATTAATTTTTTTTTATTCAAAATAATTGTCACTTTTTTTTTAAATTAAATAAACGTTTTAGTTTAGTTTCGTGGCTAGTGACCAGCCTCTATGATGCCCTTCAACTGGTACAAATGCCAAGAAACAGCGGATGTCATCCTCCAACGGCAAAATCGTTGCGAAGCGCAACCACCAGCACGGCTCACCGCGTTTCTCTTGGATGGTCTTTATCCTATTCTATTCAAGCTTTTACTTAAAAAATCTCGAAATCGGCTCCGTGTATTTCATACTACACGTCCATATATTGAAACAAAGCGTAGTTAAAACACCGTAAGCGGAAGCTGATTTGCTTGTCCGACTATCAGGTGGCAGCTTACCATTGCAGTGGTGGAACTAGCCGCTGAAGGGTATAAATGGTAAACGTATAAGAAAAGCACGTATTTATAATGATCGGAACAACAGCTGACATTAAATAATTTACCAGATTATCATTACTGTCAAGGTGACTTCGGTTTAAACAAGAAGCGCAAAGCGATTTCATCCTATTGTTGTATGTAAGTTCTCAATTAGGTAAACAAAACATTACATGTCATATACCGTAGTCAGAAATGTCCGTTTCCAGCGGGTTTTCTATTTATGGCAAATCATTATGTTTTTTTTTTATATAGTATTCAACACTGTCTTGTATCTAACCTAAATGTTTCGAATTTTATGTGCAGCACTGCGATAGAGCATTATATCGAACGACTAGCTGTCAGTGCAAAATAAACTGTGTCTATGTCAGGACTCGAACCTAGGTTACTCTGTGCCACAAAAAAGCATTATGACAGTCTCGCCATTGCATATCCGTTACCTACAGAGCTACCATCCTACGTGCAACCCAATACGTATTCACTGTGTAACAGACAGTGCACCCATCAGTGGCTTCATTTTTACCGTCATGTTGCTCGTTTTTGCTGAGTTGAACTCTTCGGTATCAGCAAAATACGGTTTCGGTAGGGGTTAAAGTGTGGGTTAGAGGCTAGAACGGAGGCATCCGTTGGCATGGAAGTACTGGCTCCTTGGGGCGTTAGCAAGGCGTCCCAGGCAACATGAATCGGAGTTAATAAAGAAAAATATATATCAGATCCACAGTAGATCCAATGGGATTCCTTTATAAGAATCGTAACAGGTAACAACAACATTTATTAGTAGTTGAGTTGAGGCCGGAATGGATCAAGGAAACTCTACAAAAATTGAGTGCGTATTTGTTGAGGTGAAGGCATCACTCTTTTTAAAACCTAGCAATTAACCGAACTTTTGCTCCCACTTTCTAAAACATTCAGAGAGGACGTCGATTGCCTACGCTCTAAAGCGAAATCTCAAATTTTTGGGGGGCAGTGGGATATCAGAAAAAAATGAAGTAGTCGATTTTTTGGCATGAGATAATGATCCTGAGCATGCCTTAGGAAGGAGTCAATTACTTGGTAAAGATCCCTATCGTTTTCTTAGCATACCTTTCTTGCTTTCTGAAAAGACGGAAAGTATATTAATTTCGGAAAAATGTTGAACAACTTTTAGCAATACTTTTGTGGATTTCACTCCACGACGAGTGTAACATATGGTTGCCTTCTTTTGGCTTTGGGAAATCATCAATCGAAAAGCACCTTTTCAGTGTAGGGACACAGGACCAACACGTAGGCACCTTTAAAGGGTGCAGTTCTGCTTAAGATCGGAACAAGAGCGCCTTTGAGGTAGTCATTTCAGATGTTCTGCCTTGTTGATTTCCATGTTCTTGATAGCTTGGAGGATCTTTCGCACGGTTGCCTTTCTTTCAACTATAATGCGCTCCATCACAAACTACTTATTACTAATCTGAGGTAACAATAGCATTTTCGGCGAATGTGCCACACAAAGATATTCAGTGCTGTTAGATATTAAATAACAGTCTTCTGGGTATGTGTCTTGCATCGACACTTCGGACAGTATACTACTGATAGCGGTTAGTCAATAGAGATATGTCAATAGCTCGATAGAAATCTGTTATTACTGGAGGACCGGCCTCGGGAAATACTACGCGTAGACTTGTAGTCGTGATCTCTGTAAGTCATAAGAAGGTGCAGTGGTGTGCCGCGCCACCTCAATCCAAATGTTACAAAAACTTCCACACTGTATTAACTATTAATTTCAATCATGGCATTGTTATAGAATATGATCAATCTATTGGATCTTAGTAGGTAACATAATTATTTGCGTTAATTTAGTTTCGTAGCGGAATTCGTGTGACAAACGATAGTGAATTAGTCATACTACCATCTGGGGTATCGTATCAGTCGTCTCAAAGCTATTAGCGAAGTGATTAATCACAAGCGTTAAGCTTATTTAGGGCATACGACTGGGACACAATGTATTAGCCATTTGTATGGCTATCGGTCTGCCCTCGCTATTTGTCGACTTTTCGAAGCCTTCCATGAATTTCTCTGTATATTCTCGTATATTATGAGATAAGTTGTTTTAAATGTTGTGACCAAAGTATAACTTTTGCATGCAAGAAGTTATTGAGCCACAAAAATTAACCTTGCAAACTCGATGTGTCGCTTACGAAAACTATATGTAATGTGAGTGTCCTTTTAGCGTTTACAAATATATATAGGGTATACCAAAAAAACGTATGCACTATTAAACGGGTCATAATATTGTAATTATTATTTGCTCAGCAAGTGATAAATTGAAAATAATAAGTGGACCGATATTAAATTTTGAATAAAGAAAGTTGATTTCAAAAAAATATAGGGTGGATAAGAATGCAGCAGAAGTACGAAGACAATATCATAAGAAGAGTTAAACAGATCTACCTACAATTAATTGGACAGAAAATAAGTTTGAAACGTATGAAACTAACTAGATAACGTTTTGAAACTAAGAATATATATGAGCTCTATTAGGTAAGAGTAAATACTAGAAAGTTATAGCGAAAGATCTTCAAAATCTATGAGACAATCAAGTCGTGAGCTTGACATCAGCAAGTCATACATTTGAAAATGTTGTAAGCGTAAAAGTTACATTTTAGCAATCGAACATGTTATCAATAAAGATATTTATATATAAAGAGCCTTCGGAAAGATTGTTTGAAGCGATGAAGCTACATCCAAATTTCGCGACACAATTAATCAACATTATTGCCCTTATTGAGTAACTTCAGCTTCACACGTTACGCAAAAACGGTTTGCAAATTCACCAGAACTTACAGTGTGGCGCAGCATTTTGAGCAAAGGATTAATTTGACCATTATCTTTTGATTGTGCAGCGCCTAGAGCCGATGAGCTGTGTTTATGTAAAAAGTTAATTGTGCCACGTCTTTATGACGCTTTCGGTTAAGATGGTAAGTGTTATTTTCAACAGAATGAAACACCTGCACATTATCATTGTTATGTAAGTGTGTGTCTTGACGAGAATCACCCAAAGAGCTGGATCGGACGAGGGGGTACTATTTCTCGTGAAGATTCCTTACAGATAAAATCTGCGCTGGAGGAACCGACGACACTGGGGACTTTAAATCCGTAACTGAGTAAAAATGTACCACAACATCAAATGGAATGTTTGTTAGGGTTTATAGGTTGATAGTCCATTATTATCAACACGTTATAATCTACTCAGTCTATTATCCCATTTATTATGTAAAACAATAATAATTTTGCCCGTTTGCGGCTGGAGGAAAAGCTATATATTTTATGTGGATTCCTTTCAAAATTAAATATTATTCTTACGTAAATAAAAATTAAAGTTGTTCATTCAAATTGTGTACACATTGTAGTACACCTTGTATTTCTTATCTACTAGCGCGGAATGCCTTTATTAGGAGGGGTTGTATCTCAATACGTTTAAATATTTGACTGTTACAAACAAGCCTGACAGACTTCGAGATTGAATAGCTATTGAACGATGCACGGTTCATGGGCGGAAATCAACTGATAAAAACTCCAGTCATCTAGAAAAACCGGTTGACCTTACTCTAGGGTAAATAAATTGAAAACGAGAAACATCTTTTAATTTCAACAGTCAACGCTCGCTGGCCAAGTTTTTGCTTCTCGGAGATTACAGCGGTGCGGAAATTTACCAGAGATTAGTCTTAAGTGGAATCGCTATATGTGAATGGCGGAAATGTCTTCAAATCGGAACCAGTGCAACGGTAACCAGATATCGGGATTCAACAAACAAGAACGCCTTGCCACAATTATAGAAGCTTTTCACAAAGCAAGAACTCCTAGTCGAGAAACTCTGTTGACCAACTGACCAGGTGTAGCGCGTCACAACATTATAACACAAATATTAAAAACATGTGCAAAGATTGGTCCCAAGTCACCTAGTAGAAATGCGTATCATATACTCCGTGCGCAATCCGCAAAATTTAAGGCGCGAAAAAGTGAAGCGTAGGGTAGCTATAGGAGAGGTATGGTTTAATCTTTATTGCCAGTCGGAAACGTTCTGGGCGAGAATATGACGCCGCCTGGAAAAGAAATCAAATAGGTTCGGTTGTAAGATGATGAAGGTGGTATTAGCAATGGATATTAGGAACATTTGTTACTATGAGATACCGCTAAAAATGAACCAGTAAATGCAGCCCGCATCCATCCAGAGACTCATGGACTGTTGACACGGCTATCGAACCTGGTTACGTGATAACAAGACCATACCTCATTGCCATCAATTATTTCCTGATTTGAACAAAGGAATATCCATTGTTAGTTTTAACCCATTTACTCTGTCAATCTAATTCCATGTAAGCGCGGAATTTTTGGTCCTCTAAAATTCGTAAATTGTACCTCTGAAGTACTCCTGCTCATTTTTTAAAGAAAGCAGAAAATGTGCATGTATTTAGTAGGTAAATAAACGATTGGACGAGTTTCCTCGAAAACTGCAGCTGGTCATTGTCACACGCACAGAAGTCCGCTGTTATACAGAAGCTTATTTAGATATTGGTTCTATTCAATCGCAATTGTCTTTCTAGCTTTTTTTTTCTGTGTACTCGAATACCGTTTTGGAGATGCCAGACTCTTTATATGGAGAAAGAGTGGCATTTAATTTGGAGACAAAAAGGGACGCAGCCCAGTATAATATATTCCAAAGGACGCTATATTTTTTACTTTATTCACTTAAATAATTTTTCTACTGCCGTTTCTGTTTCACTCACTTACAGTACAGATGTAAAAGCGCGACTCTTACTATGTCAAGTCACTTTTTTCTATCTGTTGGGAAAATTTTGTATAATATAAGATCATCTATATAGTTAAGTGGTACAACTGGATAAAATTGTTTGCCGTTTAGCTGAAAGAGAACGAACCTGTATTCCCCACGTGGTCAAATTAATGCCCAATATGATCCGCGCGTTCCTGTACCTCGTTCGTTTATTTGCTTTGAAACCCAGTCAATAGATTTCGGTCACGGATAGGAAGCAGTTTAGCAATGCCAGGGTTTCCTTACCGAATCCAAGGTCCAATCGAAAATTTTATTATATTGTATTAATTCGATGTTCGGTTGGTGTTTTCGGTGCTTTTTTCCTATGGCAGAATGTAAAAAAAGGTTATACGATTTGAGCTGTCTTATTATCACTGCAGTTTGCCTCCAGCAAAGATGTTCATACACGTCATAAAGATAAAAGTCTGGGGCTTGACACAAGTTGTAGGCTTCAAGTTCAAAATCATTCGACTAATTTTACGTATGAGTACATATACTGGTAGAATAAGTGTAGTTGTTAGGCTATCTAAAAATATAAGTAAAATCCTTGGGGCGCAGATTTTAATGAGATTTTTGACATCTATCTGTAAATATCTATCGCTAAGTGTAGCTCAAAGGTGTTCCATAACCTAGTTTTTAAAGAAACCAAACGAAGCTATAGAACAAGAGTTCATTTCAAAAGGCTGTGCAACTGGTCACAGTCGGCTTGTAGCCATACATGATATCAGCAGTCATCGTTATAAAGTTTTCTAGAAAATTAATTCTTCGTTTAAAAGGAGCTCAAATCAAATAGTGGTAAAATAAGAATCCAATAATTGGTTGACTGATTGACATAACCAGAATTTCAATCTGTAAATATATCTCCGTGTGATTGTTGACCGCAACAAGTATGCCGAAGCTATTACCAGTTTTATTAAGAGCACTAAAGCCTTTTTTATGGGATCTCTGCGGAAAGATTAACAGCATAGATTCTTTGTGAGACTCAATGAAGTCTACTTTATCGACTTTCCCCTACAAACAAAGGTTCTTTTTCTAACCGTATCCCCGAATGTATTTTTCAGGAGAACATTGTTCTCGGACAGAACTTCGGAGATAGCCTAGATAAATGCAGTGCGTGCGAACAAACTTCATATGCATATTAGCCATTGCCGTTGAAATCTTGGGAAAGTTGACTATAGCAAGAAGCAAGTAACTTGTTGTAATACCTACCAATGAAAACAATAAAGCACAATAAAACAGGTCCCAATACGATGCGTACATTATTAATGCATACATATGAAGCCAAGTCAGGACGCGAACGATCATCGCGGGGTGTATGGGATGACCTAGAAACGATAACTAGTAAGGAGTACCGCAAACATATAAGTGGTTTTCAGAGAAGAAGAAGAAGAAGAAGAAGAAAGACCGGAAAATTGATGCGAAACCAAGTTTTCGAAATATAAGGAAGGCGACGGTAGTATCGAACCCACCATTAATGACATCTTAAGTCTGATGCCAAGCGTTCCGTTTGGTTAAAGCGAATATAATGACATTTTCTACGCGTAAGATAGTTAAAACGATCCCTTCTGCCTCGAGGGTAATCGGTGTTTAGCTGTACCGGTACCGCCAGGTGTCGGTTTTTGCGAAAAATTCACAAGTGAAAGCCAAACATAATCACGCATATTACGTATTGGAACAGCGTGAAAGTATCACAAATCTCGAACGGAAGGCTCGAACCCGACGCTTTATGCTTGTCAATTTTTCTCTTTTGCTCTAAATGGAATTCTGCATCTAATCATTAGCAATTGCCCCAAGGATACGTAATAAAAGCTATTCGGTGTCTTATCCTTTTTTGATTTGTATATGAATTCAATTTACTACATCGCCCTGTTTGGAAGCAACCTTGTCTTTGCCAGCAGGTTATTACATCTAATGATGGACTGACTGACGGATCCTTTCGTAGTAAAGATATTTCGCACTGGGTTTGAATACAGAACAGCATGTCTTCATTGACATGGTCCAATGTAATAGTTGGGCAATTCGTTCCGAACAAAGTATTTGCTTTTCATCTCTTTGCAGGGAACATAACTTACCCGTTGAGCTGCCAGTATGACTAAACGCGGACGCTTGCGTTGCTATAAGAGTAACCCACTGTATTGAAAACTACCCCTTTGTTCAGATTAGCAAACTCCTTTTTTAATATACATATATGACTACTTCAAAGTTTAAGAATGCAACAGTTGCAGCTCCAACAAGAATCTATTAGCAGGCCAGTGTATCGGTTAATCAGTAAGCTCTTCGGCCTTTTAGCCAAGATCAAAGTGTCCTATCTGTTCTTATCTACTGAATACCCTAAATCTGTAAACGTTTTCACATGGTTCTACAACAAAACTGCGGCTTTAGAAATAGAAAACACCACCGTTTCTATAGCGCCAACTTTTCCATAAAATTATATGTTATACAGAGAACAGACATGTGCGTAATAAAACCAAAATGCTGTACGCAACCAAACAGCTTAGAAAACAAATTGAGTAGAAAGCAAAGTACAAGTGGCGCGTCGATTCAAAGGTCAAGTAATTCACTATGTGTCTTTAGCGTTAGACACGACATTAAATCGCAGTGCACTTTGTAGTCAGCTTTCAGACCGGGCCTTGTAGGACTTTACACTACTGAAGTCGAAATACCTTGTAATTATAAAAAATGCCTTTGACCTAACGGTTTTTTGCCTAGTTTCTTCTTGCTTGCTTAGTTAAATCTGAAGATTATAGGCACTATATCTGAGGAGAATATGTTGCTACAGCTTAAAGTATATATGCTGTGTACGGCAGAACTGTAGCTTCGGAGCCAAACAAAAACTATTCCTATTAAATAAATTACTGGATTATTGCTTCTGAAGGTAATCATAAAGTTTAATAAATACGAAAGTATTTCATAAGTTTACATTTTATATACCCAGAGCAGGTAGCAATTTCAGGTCTTTGTTTAGTTGAATCACAAGTCTGAAATTGTGGCTTATCGTGGCTCCAAGTTCTGTAATGGACAGTTGTTAGGGTTAACTTATTTTGTTAAATCTGGAATAGGTTCACGAAAAGAATGGTTGCTAGCATCACCTGGCAGTATCAAAGGTTAGCTAGTCACTTATAGGTGACAGTCACGTTGAAAGGAGAATAATTTACAAAATCGGCGAATCTGTTCAGCTAGACGGGACACGTGCGCCCACGTGTATTCGATAAAAAATGGAAAGAAATTCTGGGAAGCTCTAAAACTATTTCCTACATGCGCATACGTTTATATTGAGCCTCGTAAATTCAACAGAAAAGCCAGTAACATCTATTAATGGCAAAAGGCCTCAGATAGGTTGAAGCTCACATATAATTCCAAAGCATCCACCTGTTCGAATTTCTCATCCAATTTGGAATTCATAATTAAGCTGAGGATTAAGCACGTGGGTCGTGTAGCCTATGCCGTACATTTTTCCATATTGCTGTAAAGGTTTTTATTTTAGTCTATAATTAACAGATAAACAAATTCATGTAACTACCATTTACAACAGATCTCCAGAAAATGTTCACCCTGAGGCTAACAAAACGATAGCTGTCGAAATTTCGGATTGGAACATCGGCTTCGCAAGTCTCCTCTTTATTGGATACCTCGCGACGCCTCGCCATGTCTGGCGCTTTTCCAAGTGGTTCGTCCCTTTAAACAGGCTTCTTTCATTTCTGTCTTTCCTGCATTGTAGTACCCTAATCGCGAGGTAAAGCCATAATTGTTAAGACCCTAATTAAGTTTAACACGTTCAAATCATACGATATAGATTTATCGCCTTGAGGACTTCGACGGAGAAAGATTTTAAACTTACAACGCTGACGTATTACCGTCTATCCAAAATAGGCAGTTAAAATATAGTGCGAAAGTGAGGCAGTGTAAAATTTCGTGTAGCGCAATACTGTGGTAGATATTTTGATCTCTGTCTAGTTTCAGCGAAGTTCGCCCCGACTCGAAACGGTTGATAAAGAAGTGATTCGAGATACTCTGGTATTTTCGTTATCTAAATTGGGAAGCAGCTAAGGATAGCTAAGGACTAATCAGGTCGTGCTCTGAAATTTCAAGTCATAGATTATAACGGGATTAATTGCTGCGTTTACCTAAATCAGAATTGCAAATTTTTGTGATCACTTAGCGGGTAACGTGTTTGCCTGCTAATATTAGGGATACATTGTGGTCTATATTAGAACTCGGGCATTAATTTCGTGTGGAAGCCAGTCGTGCGATGGAACGCCCAACGACGATACCGAACGTAGAACGCGAAACATAAGGGCTAAAGAAAAAAGCTAATGTGGCAGAAGATAAACGCGTTGCTTTCTTATATTGAATGTCTATTTGACAGAAGATAAGTAAAGGTCTTAGAATTCTAAGGGATCCACTTCCCGCTTGAGCTATACGTATGAATTTCTACCTTCTACGTTTGCGATTAATTCCGTCATAGGCTTCTGTGCCTATCGAAGAACCTTTAAAACATAATATTGGTGCACAGAAAAAATTCGTACATTAATTAGAAAAAAATTCGAAAGGGCGCCTTTTACGGCAGAATTATTCGATGCAAATCTTTCGCATGTGGCTCCTGTAGGCGCTGCGACAAAAAAAACAGAAACATTTTTTAAAAAATCCTGCAAATCAAAAACTGTTTATGGTGTAATACAAACAGCGTTCGATAAACTACTTTAATAATTTAAAATCACACTTTGTTAAGATACAAAATTGGCAGTTTCTTCAAAGTCTATCTGCTCGAAGTAATGTTTTGCGGTAGGCATGTCCCCATCTCCTGCTTGTGATACTACCAGTTCGAGTCTTCAAAAAATCTCAAGACAGGGTACCGCTTCGATATGGGAACAATATTTGAGATTTTGAGATGGGAAGAGTAATAGCCTGAAACGGGTGCCTAATGGAAAATTTAGCAATGAATAACACTGGGGCATAGAAAGCATAAGTTCTCCGATGAAGGGAATTTACCAGTTTAAATTCTAATACGTCGTGAAAAGTTTATCACGTTAGTCAATATTTAACGCTTATGCTGATAGGCACGCAAGGCAGCTAGAAGCAGTATGCGCAAGGTACTGCTTCCAGTATACATAAACGATAAAAACATTGTTCAACTTGTTTGTACGTTGTTTTGAAATGGGTGGAGACACGAATTATAAGCGGCGAGTATTGGCGACTCTTTTAGCGGTAGCCTTCGTTTTTGGGCGTTTGACAATTCTTCAAGGATACAACGTTGGAGAAACTCTGAGGAATCACAAAGCAGGCACAAGGTTGATCCTTATATGTATTGAACATGAAAACCGAACGTTTGGTTTTTTGTTGACCAACGTTCATCTTTAATTTAGACAGTGGCGACAAAATGAAAGACATTTTTATTGTGATTTTCTAGGAGATGGCACGTTCAGCATAAACGAATCAGGTGGATACACAAAAGGCGTAACTATTATTTTTTTCATTCACACAATTGTAAAATATTAAGCTGTTCTGCATAAAAATAATAAATAGTTTAAGGCCCTGACATATACATAATTGTTTTTCACTCCATTCGTTATATGTATATAAATTAATGTTTAGGTACCAATCTGACAAGTCCTTACAATCAGTCTTGTATATGGTAATATACAATTTTAATAATACATGTATTTTTTGAGAAAGATTTCTTCCTCAGAATGTTGCGTTTTTCAGCGACGTGCTATATAGGTGTCAGACGTTTCTAAATCTGTTTGCCGATGTCGTTACTATCCGAGATATATTCAACCCACCGAAGTGTCTTTTTCCGTCTTCTGCGCAAGTCGCTCGCTCCGCTGTTTGGCTTTGAGTCCCCAAAGCTCTGAGCGGTGTACAATGCTCTGAAAGCAGCCCGCAAATCTGTTAATCCCTGAAGCAGGGCAGGAAGATCGACCAAATGACACACGGTCCGTTGTCCCTGTAGTTGCAAAGAGCTGGCGAATTCGACCCGTAGCCGAAAATAAGAGAGTGACTGACCACGATCAAATTCTAATACGAAAAAGGTAGGGACCATCTTGGCGGGTGTATGTTTAGTACCTTACAGCCGAAAATTCCAATCACTGCAGTCAAGGCGATCGTCATGCATCTTAGTTGTACAAACAATTTACATAAAATCCGTTAAAATGACAAAAAGTCCGTTGTAAATGACTGCAGAGATCGAGTTAGCCAGTTCTTCGGTTAAACAATTCGAAACCTCTGTTTCAGGGTAAATTGAAAAGACCCAATGAACGCTCTCAAGATCGAGGCAATTTATTATTCTTACACGCTACTGTACTTGTGAGCGCTTTATATTGTACTTATTTTAGCTCTATGAATACAAAGAAATCGTAAAATCTCTGGTCTGCCAAACAGCAACTTCGGATATTTTAGCCTAGTCTGTGGAAAACATCTTGCCCCAGTAGACCAATATATAAATAGAAATAGGCGATATTTTAGATCAGAGGTACTCCACATAAGTTCTCAGCATTAACGAATATATATATATATATATATATAAATTCGTTAGAACAAGCACATTTACATGACGATAGTCGAGCGGATAGCTGCTCAGCGCGTGCTTTTACCGGTTAGTAACAAGGCTGGGCCTGCCTGCTCCAAGACACAGATTAACGAACGAGATAGATTATCGGGTTCCGCAACTAAATTTGGACAAACCCTCTCATTTACCATTCTTTGCACCGGAAGACTAGCTATTTGAGGCACAAAACAACATACCTGTAACTGCGAAGAACACTATGTCATTTTCGCACCATGGGCAAAAATGACCTGTTGTCCAATATCTTTATACTAGACGAATTCGCACCAAGTTTAAAAATTTCTTTTTCTGCCCGTTGCCTGTTTTTGGGTGGTTTAAAAAAATCAGAGAAAGATCTCTACGAGGCAAACTGGACTTGAAGGACTCAAAAATCAAAACGTAATTTCTTGACATATCTAGATTTTTGATATAGAAATTAGAAGCTGTTTTGCCTAATACCTTTTTTTTTTCTTCTTACTATTCGGGGTTTTCCTTGCACTTTTTGGGACCTTGACCTGTTATTAGCGTCACACCTAACTCCGTCAGAAAATTTCCCAAATCGAAGCTGCAATCGTGGTAGATAATGGCTGTATTAGATAAATATTACCGTCAGGAAAGACATTTTTAGCAGGCGGAAAAAATCGTTGAACTATTTGACACTATTTATCTATAGCCTTCAAATGAAGTGCAAGAAAAAATCCAACTTAAATGCTGTACCCCTGTACATGTAATGCATCTGAATACTAATCAACTGTATAGCTAAGTCTATGTCATTTTACCTACGTTTCCTACGCAGCCTTTAGTCATAATAATTATATTATGATTTAAATAAACGGTGTCGCTCATCACGGGGCTTATCGGCGCTGAAAGGATTCAGCTTTTGCGAAAACGTCAGAACCTTTCCGCTAGGGAAGAAGTACCTAGAGGGTGCTCTAACATCACTTTTCTGTTAGCAAATAAACTATACCACCCCAGTTCACGATCGGCCAAATTGTTTATCAATAATATGTGTTCACTCAATGACTTCATTACGTTTTTTTTAGTAGAGTTTGATCTGCAACAAAAATTATCATATTTGCTACATTTTCATTATCGATTTAGTGCCCATATGGGTCCCTATCTATTTTCAACATGTTATTTGCAAGGCAGATCTGTTTATTTTGGCCAGTAGAGGAATTCAGAGGCTACCAAATACTGAAATGTGGACGTACTGTTAAGTTGAATCGTATTATGTCTCGTTACACAAATAACCTCATTAACATAATTACTCATAACTTATGCGATTTCGTACTCTTTTATCTCTGTTCGAACTACGTCTCAACTTCTCATTTCTTGCAGCGGCCAAGTTCCTCGTTGAAAGCTACGCCAGCCATCCGCCTTGCGTGAGCCGATTGCATGTACTATCGAACTTGTAGCTAATCCTCATACGACGCCCGTGTCGAATCGTTCCATTAGGTGCGATTGACGCGAATCTATTGTGAATATTCACAAGGCTTTCAGCGAGTGCCATGTCGAGATTTAAAAAACCCCAAGTAAAATCTAAGGTGTTGAAGCGAACCCAGTTTTAGATTTGGTACTTTACGGTGCGTGCCAGTCCTTTAGTTCGTTCAGTGCTCCAAGGGCATTTGTTACTTGAGTATGAAAAATTGAGCATGAAATTCAAAATCCACACACGGTATTTTCTAATTCGAAGCAATCAACGGGTTCAGCGTTCGATCTGGGTGACATTAGAAAAATGTTGGGCTCAGGAAACCATTTTAAAAAAGAGAAAGGTAGAATATTTATTCGCCTTTGTTATTCAAAACAGTTGTTTAAAATAAGAAAAATGTACATAGATTTCGGTATAGGTTTCGCGCAGGTCGGCTTCGCTGATTTGCCTCATCTCTAATTAAAATGAAGTGTTAAATTGAGTTTTAATTTTTGCAGGGTATATCACTTGGTGGTAGTGTTTTAGTGATACTGTTTTGTTCCAACAGGGGGCGTAGTTTCAATCGTGTAAAATTTGCGAGAAGAACACGCGCGCCCTCGGACCTCATTCAGAAACAGAGCCACAACTACTCGTTGATTTAATTGGACTACTACAGGAACATATACCTCCATTTTAAATATAAATATGGTGGTAAACTGAATGTGACGACGACATTGCCTCAAAGCTTGTAGCCAGACGAATCAATACGTCGCAACTCGGTGCGTGGTTCACCTGGTCTCGTTACATCGTCTTCCTGGCGTCTAGCTGCCATGAACCAAACAATGGTTGTCACAGAACACGTGCAACGTAAACCCTTCACGCGAAATAGCTTTCACGTAATCGTCTACTTATTGTTAATTCCTCTTAACGGCTTGACACATGTGTGAGCTTCCAGTGACAAATATCTATTACCCATATCGAAAGCAACAAATGAACACGGAGATAAATAGAGACGATACAAAACGATAGAATAACAAGAATGGATCGCTCAAAGATCTTAAGCGCAAGATCATACATGACAATTCGATCAGGTACACATCACCACGTGTCTCAAGACAAAAACACAGATAAAATAGCAAAAAACAAAAATGAAAAACATGGCAACAAATAGTAAGTATTATCTTTGGGATAGGTAACGTCAACAACTGAATATTTGAATAGACAGAGTCAAAAAGTCGAGGAACTACATAAGCGATAGTCATCGTAAAACTCTGTATAAAATGTCCGACTAACTTAGCAGCTGAAACTTGTCGCAGCTTTGTGTACCTGTTGTATGGTAGGAGTTATCGCCGGACTTGAATTAGCAACCAATGGCTTTTCCTCGTAGAGGTTTAGCCGTTGGTTGCCGATATTGGCGGACAACTGTTCTGATCAGTTGATTCATGGTCTCAGCCTGTTGGCCTATTTCAACTAGATAAAATGTGTGTACTTACTGGCGTCGAAGATGCTCAAAGACTCAGACCGATTTGTTCGATGTTATTTTCCTCATTGTTCACCGGTTGCTTCCTATAAACCGTCGACTGGATTAACGTGTAAGCTTTCCAGTGAAGTCTGCTGCATTTCTAATGTATTATTATTAATCTACTCTTTTCTGCATCTTCAGCAATATGTTTAGACATGTTATATAAACTCGACAAATCCCTGAAAAGTTTCAATGCTTGGCCGTAACCTAATTACGAAAATAGCTGTTGGCAACGTCAATACTGCATCTACTGATTTGTCGTCCCTGTCGTTTGTTAAGGACACAGTTTCCGAAATGGTGCCATACAAAATAAACTAGGCACGCGTAATATTGCCGGCTACAGGAAGGCGATGAAAAACAATCAGCTTCATGTATTTCCAATTGGCCTCACCTACTGCATCGATTAACTTATTTTATGTAGTACATATATTTGTATATATTTTATTCCTATTTGCTACACCATAAAAAAATACGTATATGCACATACATTTTTACCCCACATACAGCTGTTAGTTTTCTTCACGTTTTTCACTTCAGTCACGTTTTTTAACGTTTGAAACATGGGTAATAATTTATCTCTGCTTTTCTAGAATGATTAATCGATATATCTCACTTCATCTTTTCAGCCAAAACGTTTAGTTCATTCATCGAAAATAACGGCAACTTGGTAAAATGGATACAAACGTCGACAACCGAAGCACTCAGAGCAGAATTAATGAAGCGTTCCAATCAAACTAATTTGAATAAAAATAAAAACTTTAGGCTAAAATATTTTATTATTTAATATTAGTTAAAAGATTGAGCATTAATTGTTCTTGTGCTTCAAGCAACTTCTATCAATCAACCAGCCACTAGAGAGGGATGGCGAGACTGTGCGAACAGCCAGCAAACGGCCAGGTGAAGAACCAAGTCCGGCTGCAAGGGCAAAAAATTGGGTCGGTGCCAACCTAGCAGGACCAGATATCAGAAACCCTGTGCCAGATGCATCAGAGATACATATAGGTATATTAGAATATCGTAATCAAGAACTACCTAATCGTTAATAATACGTGTTTAAACATATTCAAGGTTTCACTTGGGCAGAATCAGATTGATGGATGCCCGAACGCGCTCCTTTTAACTTTTCAACGTTAGGTAAAGTTGGACTGCAACTTGCGCGATCATCTCTTTGTCATAGTTTGTGTATAATACAAAAAAACAGAGTAGCATATTACGGTGTATTTCTAGTCGAAAATGGGTGCAAGACAGAACAGCATTCCAATAGGGTTCAAAAAGAAAAGAAGCTAAAAATCCACAGAAGAAACTAGCTATCTAGAAATAACCCACGTGTTACCATTTGTAAGCATGCGGCAGATAGTTATGTAGGGAAACACAAATTAGGAATAGGTAGGTACACCGCTAAAGCCTATTGAGCTCGATTTCGTTAAACAGGGGAACTTACGTATCATGTAAGTAATTTGGAGCTTATTAGAACGTAGTCTAAGCCTAAAAAAAGTGTGACATGTCCTGAACTCCTCAAGCACCTAAATGTTATAGAGCAGCGGAAAAGCACACCTTTAAGAAGCACTGCGTTGAATTTGATCAAATCTTTATTCGGCCTCTAGAATATAAATAAATAATATATGAACAGAAGTACATTTAGGTTTCACATCCTAGATCAGTCTTTAATATAGTATATACTAAAGGCCAGGTAGAATCATTAGAGTTGAATACGGGAATTTGTCTGCGCAGTTCCGTGTTTAAAATATTACGTCCGGTATAGCCGTTAGGCATCCCACTAGATACGCCTAGACCAGAACGTGTCTCTAAGATTAGCAGCCAAATATACTACCCGTTAAGCTATCACGAGGTATTATATAATTATCTTAAAAGTAACTATATAAACAGGATTTCCCTGAGTTCACTGTGCCCACAAACACCCACGCAAAACGTCGCAGTGCTAAAAGGACGGCACACAAAGTAGCTAGCTGCGCCAGCTGCTCCTGACATTTAAAAAGTACAAACATAAAAGGATAACAAGAAATTTCTAACGGGCTTCGTAACGTAGTGATCTAAAATCTAGTTCGGGGTCCGCTAATGGAACTCCATAGATTCCAGCGGGAAACTTAATGACTAAACAAAAGTCATCATCAGGGTCATAAGGCGAAGCTAATATTTAGCTTTATTAGACCGGCAGCACTAGCCAATTGGGCTGATTTTTTATAGAAAAGTAGGTGAATAAGCAGCGACCAGATAGAATACGATTAATGAAAACTATAAGACGAGTCCCAATCGAGCGGAAAAATTAGTCCTTAGGAAACTCGTGTGCAATATTTTTTTTCTATTTATTTCAAAAAAAATTTTTGCTCACTTTAGCTCGAGTTTAAACGCCGCTTTGAACTCACCAGATGGTGAAGTACACGCGAGACAACATCGTACTTCAAGCGATTCAAATCACTAAATGAGATTCTTCACAGCTACCAGTAGCTATTTGTTACGCTTGTTCCTTCTTGCCCAAGTATTCCATGTGCCATGCAAAATAGGGGTTCACATCGGTGTAGCGTAACTGCGTCGCCTCTAACAATTCAAATTCAAATTTTCGGTTTTGACAGTGGGGGGGTGGATTTTCACTAGATAATATATATATATAATATATGGGGTAAGCTTAAAAAGCCCTTCTCCCATTTAAAGGAAAAAGTTGTCTAGGGCAAAGCTGACTGATCGAGCAACTGTTAATAGCATTTACAGGATTCACAACAATTTAGGACTGTCTCGTTCGTTTGCTTTTCGGGCAGTAGTTTTCGAATTATTGTCTAGCTGGAAAATTATAGACACCTTGCTAGATTAAGAATACTTATCTACGCTTTAAACAGATGGAAGATCAATATGTGATGTACGGGAATAGCGCTTATTTAGTTATTTTCTGAATTAGATAAATGATATTGAAGTCGCCTTCTATTTCAATTAGGAACTCATACGTTTGCTGCGCAGGATCATACTTTAAGAGAAGGAACACAAGATGTTCTGCCTACTACCCGTTCCTGTGAAGCTTGTGACAATTCGCTTTAATTTGTATTTGCGACAGAACACTATTTGAGTCTGGGGACGGTTTGTACCGGAGGCAGAACGCAATGATTATAATGTACTAATAAAGTCCTCGAAAGTACTACTTCGGCAGAAAACCATATTTCATTTATGTTACTTTGAAACCTTCTAATACAGAACCCTAGGGCCAATATTACGGAAGTTATGAGCGTGAACGATACACCTCCCTTTTTGTAGCTATAATAGTATATGCTTAAACTAAATCTTGGTTAAGTATATATTTATTTTGTAATCTATTAATTTTGATCCTTTGTATATAACAGGCAATAGGCCTATTGTGGAGATGTTGTTCCACAAGGGCATCAAAGAGTATTCTACAAAAACCTTTGAATATATATGCTTGCTGTTTTATGATCACTTGGCATATATTTTAATAATATATATCGATGGATATCCGTATGCTCCTTTGTCTTCCAACACGTACTAATACACCGGCAATATTTATAATACATAAATTTTAATTGAAAAATTTTTACCACTAGTTATAGAAAAGCAATCCATTTTTTACGTTGTCATGTTCTTGATTTATTTCGCGTAACTATAATTTATGAAATAAGAACAATGTGCTTGTTTTTTTAGTTATATCGCATGCAGTATGCTGCCTTATCGATTGAAGTTTATTGACCAAACTGCAGTTCCCCAACGCTCAAGTTCTCATAAAAAGACAGGCGCATAAAACGATTGTTACACAAATAAATATTCTACATTATAATTATCGAATTATTACGATATTGCAGTGTTACTAATTGTATAAATTGTTTCGCACGTTCCCTGCACGTTTATTTAGCTCCTGTACTGCTTTGTCGCTCCAAAATGTTTTCTAGAGGTTAAACTGAGCGATCGAATCGCGCAGAGGAGTTGGCAGCAAATCTGCCAACAACGAATGTCCAGCAAACGATGGCTGCAGGCAGAAAACAGATTTTCGACGAAATCCTACCCTTTGATATCCTGAGCGTCAGCAGAGCGTCATGCCTATTGTATATTTTTACCAACGGGGAACATTTTTTTCGAGTTGTAGAAAGCCCCGATAGACACTCAGCAATTCCTGCCAAGCGTAGCAACAGTTCCTGTACTTCTAATAGAAATACAAGATATTTATATTAGAAGTGCAGAAGAGTATATGACGAGCAGTAAAAACGCTTGGCAAACAAGGAAATCGTTACTTTGAATGTCGATACCTCCAATTCTCGTCAAAGCCGCAATAATAGCAACATAGTACCTAGACGTTCGAGCTATGAAGACAGATTCTTGAATTACATATATCTTGCTTTCGTCTGGAAGACAAATGAATTTAACTGCAATCGTGTTGTGAGAAATTATGTAGGCATTTACAGAAGCTGCTCGGGGGAAGCTACTATTATTTGAAATCGCTCCAGGAAACGTGTTGAGCTCGTGAAGTCAGAACGGCAACCCCCATCGTATTTCGACGGATAGGAACCGAGGAGCTGAATCTATTTGCTTGCAGCAAAATGACATTGCGTTTAGTAACGCTAGCACGGGCCGATTTGGCGAAAACTGAAAACACTCTTTCTTTTAGCTCTAGCAATCTATCAGCGTAAGCGAGCACGAAATAAGATGACCTAGTAACTGGCACGTTGGAAGGCACGCGTGTTGGGTAATGTAAATGCTCGAACTGATGTTAAATGACGACCAGCCGCTGCGAAAATAGGCCGAGGCTTTGCGAAAATTCGTTGGTAGTTTGAATAATACTTAATTGGGTCTCGTAACTGACTAGCACAGCTTTTAACGAGTAAGCGGTTGGCGTCAACTTAATCCAGGCATAATTACGTATGGGACTTGCTGCCCGTGGCCGAAGGCACGCGAAAACTTGCTCGTTGCAAACAATACATATTTCTGCGCTTTTTATTGGAACGTGTGTACATGGAGCGCAGGGGAGAAGAGAGGGTGGCAAAATAAAACGCCAAGTAGGCCAGGAAGGGCACCGGTTGATCGACTTGAAATATCATACGCTAAAATAGTATTAACGCAGTCGAAAGTATAGAGTACCATTAGGGACAATATTATATATTCTGCATTATAGTATAAATTACCATAGATTCGACCATAGTGATTGAGATCTCCTAACATTGTTACATTTTAACAAATGCTGCCAAATGATCATATTTTAGTGAAAATAGTAAAACAATTTTGTTCAGAAATTGAATATTTATTCTTTAGCCCTGAGTAGGTTTTATTTCTTAAAAGTTAATACACATTTTAAATAAATAACTAGTACCTTACCAGTGCACCACCCCTTGTACACTGCTTAGAGTACATCTTACCATGCGGTAACGGTATCGATTAAATCGAATTTTCCAAAAAATAGAAAATGAGTAATACGACTGAAATTCATTTTGTGGGTAACTTTCAGTGACTCATGGCACCATTTTCTAGAATCTCCTGTTTTATCATCGAATATAGGTGCCGCAAGAGTTTTTCTATCAAGTGGTACTGTTCAAGTACGTACCTGATATATCACCCATGAAAATTAAGTTATCCTCGTTAGCTTCTTACAATTAGCCAACATCCATGCGTCTGTAGATTAGCAACGTATGAACAGGCAAAAGTTGTTCTTTGATGTCGTAATTTACCGAAATAGCGTAAGGCTGCGTTGATTATATGTTGTTTTATATTTTCAGATCGTGGGAACGCTGAAGAAACATGACTTCGCGTGTCAAATCAGACATGTTTTCACTCATGTAAGTTGAAATATAGTGATGAATCTAAGTAATCTCTGTAGTTTGGAAGATTTCAGCATGGTTCGAAGAAGCGTTTAGGTTATAGCTCAAATGTATACTGAATATTGCAAAATAACATGTTGATGATCCAATGATACTTCATTCAGTTGACCAAATTTCACGAGGCCATTGATAAATCATTTGGCGTCTTTTGTACTACTCTCACCTCACCCAATTTATCTTATACAGCCTTCTTTAGGATATTCAGGTCGAATATGTTCCATAAATATTCCATCAGGTTAATGTAGAGTTTTGTGCCGGTTTTCAAAAAAGTTCGACGTGTTCTTTTACAGCCTCCAGTACTTAGCCGCTTAAGGATGTATTTATAACCTAGCCTAATTCAGTAGTGACTTGAGGTTAGGTTCCTCTGAAGTGTGATAGTATCGAATCTCGAGGTCTATTCTGCCATTGCGAGCGTCGGAATTCGTACAACTTCAGACAATTTTCGGGATCCCTCAATCACCCTGCTCCACGGTTGAGGAGCACACTTGCGCGTATCAACCTCGCGTTATTTGTACAATTCCATTCGATGCTTAACTGGCTAAGATTAGTTTCTGTACAAGGCCCTGTATGTACATTGCAGTTCTAACCGTTATGAAGACGGTGAGTAATATTGATTCCGATTCAATGGTCTCTTCTTAAGCACATTACCACTAAATTATATTGTAAACATGTTTGCAAAACAATGTAAACATGCGTGACGACAGTCACATATAAGAGCTTCGTCACCTCTTGTCACGCTGAATGTACACGGGTCTCTTGTGTAAATATACTAACAGACGCGCATTTTTTTTTCGAAAATATAATATGTGCTTGTTTTTCTTTAATGCAATTTCGCAAATTATAACTGACTTAGCCAGTTGACAGGGCAAAAATACTGATTGTGACTAGTTACATGGTACTACGGTCTCAAGGTTCTATAGTTTTATCGTTGCCGTTTTACTTCTGTAAAACTTCGTTCTTCTGTGTCCATTTGTCCTCTTACCTCGTATCGGCTTTAGTTGCTGTTAAATGAATTGATAGTCTAAATGGAATAATGTTTAAACATGGATGATTTTTTACGAATTGTTCAGTGTTTGTACATTTTCATTGCGCTACGTCTTGTGTTGTATAAACGTGTCGTAGAGGTACTAAGGCGATGGTACGTACCCGTTATTTGATTTGCGCTTGTTGGTTAATTGGATTACCCTGACACGTCAAGGTATGTACTAACATTTTCGTGTTACAATCGTCGGCAGGCTTCGCTGGCGTCGAGCTGTTTCGTTAAGTGGCCATACATACTTGGGAGTGTACAAACGAAGAACTTCCTCGATGCAATGTCCGCTTTTTAACGTAAGGCGCGCTGAGGGGCTCGTTGAGTTAATTAAGACGTAGACCGCGCTGTATTGTTCGCAGGCAAAAGCAGGTGCAATAAATCTATCTGCAGTACAAGTCAAGTAACACATGTAGACGGACCGTCTTTTTTCAGCGGCTACTTCATGCAGTCCATCTGCAGCTTAACCTCAGATAAGTCATCATGAGGGTGCCTTATCGATTTCACAGGTAAGAATCTGAGGCTTCGAATTCAATTTTGGGGTGCAGCTTCTGTAGAATATCGAGGCATTTATTCACATAGATGGAATTAAATAGAGATACTCCTTTTCTGGACTACTGTTTCCGGCTGTTTTAAATTTACTCATTCGGAATTTTCTACACACATCCTTATAGTGACTGCAAGACACTTTAGGACGCCTTCCACCAGGATACTTATTATAATTAGAAAAATTCAGTATCTGCTTTGTCGGAAATGGAGAATATATTTTCGGCGGGAGGGAAGGTTTCTGACGATCAATAACCGGCGTCGCTGTTTTTGGTAACCACCGAGAATAATATGATATTAACCTTGTAACATAGCTTACACCCTTGCCTGCCTATTCAAGAAGTACGGATGCCCTAGAAATGAAAACTCGGTTATGATGGCAAATAGTCTTGGGTACTTTGTTGGCCTCAAGATGCGGCCTACGAAATGGGACAGTCTACGGAATAATAAAACAGAATAGAAATTTGTTTAGACTTTTCCATTTTGATATACCGAGGTTTATTCGTAAGACCACAGCAAATTAGCGTGGCGGTGGAACGATATGATAGAAATTATTATCTTAATTTCAAGCTTTACAATATTTATTAAAAGTAGATGTTTAAAGTTTAGAAGTGGATGTTAATTTAGAAACTCTGAGATAGCTAAGGACTGTTTTATCAGAATCCTTTGTGCGGCTTGCTGTTCCTTCCTAACACGTAGTCGGGCAGCAAAGTAACTGCCTTTCTCCTCCCTTTCTAAGCTTTGCTTGTCCTCATCACTGTTCTCGTCCGCTGAGATCTTATCAGTAGCGATTACGCTTAGTGCAGATTGGATATGCTATCTGTTAGGACTCACAAATCCAAACAAACTTCAGTGTTTGACAGAAACATTATAGCAGTCTTATAGCCATCACGAATGTTTGCTTAGCCTTATGAAAGCTCGACTTGTATGCGGGTGCGGCTCCATCTGATACGAACTATTGGACTTATCGCTAGTAGGCTGTTGAGGGAGATACGATAGGTTGCCTTAAATAACCTTTGATAATAGACTTTACTGATAGAAGGAATATAACTGAGAATAATCTAACACTTATGTGACAACATAGAACAGCTGCAAACACCGTGATATATGTTCATAACAACAAAATTTTTATAGCCCCTGGTTTGAACCTATGTCTTTACAAATATTTACGTGGATATTTTTTGTAAGCGCTCCACCGTTAAAATGTCTTATAAGCTTTCTGGTCTTGCAATGCATGGAAGCGCTCTAAAATGGGCGCGGTCCGGACCTAATCCGCAAGATCCACTTCTGCCGATATAACTCTCCGCTAAATGTCTACTTGATAGTGAAATATTCCACATTTTTTGTTTCAACTTTTCCAAACACATTTAGCATTCTTCGTTGACCGATGGAAATCTCTGAATAGAATAAACCTCGGGTCTTCAACCGTGGCAAAATTCAACAATAAGTTTTCGATCGGAAACATACAGTTAACTGTCTACAGTTGGCCGATATTCTAGAAACCTTCGTAGCCGTAGTTTCCAATCAGACACGGAGCTTTTGGGAGCAGAGAAATCGTCACCTGCTGCAGTCACAGATCACCATGTCTCCATCCACAAGAGCCGAAATGGTGATAAACTGCAGCCTAGCTACGACCTACTTAGTCGTCGAGGCCCGGGAAATCCGAGGAGAAGCCCAACAGGTAGAACACAGGCGAGATTTGAGAATCTTTTGTGAATCTTGCGAGTTTCACCAGGGATCAATCGGGATTCGTTTCGTTATAACAGAGAAAACTAACGTTTGGCTTCAACGCTTATATACATGTATATCTCTCTGAACAAGATGGTTGTACAGTGCAATGGAGTCGGTAGCGTATTTCTCAATTCAGATCTATAGGTACAAGCACCTATAGATTGAATTGAGAAATACGCTTTGAGACTGTAGGGACAGACAACAACGTACGTACCCAAAAACCAGCTATGAATATATATTACTTAATTAAACTTACTGCAATTACTCGCGAAGAAAAGAAGATGCATTAGTTTTGAGTAATACAATTATTGTTATAGTATAGCTTAGCGTTTCGACAATGTTCACTTAAATCAGAATGTTCGAATTTATTCAGTGAGTTGAAAAACTTCAATTATGTTTAGGCCATACAGGGTAGAACAACGGTAAATGCCAAGGGCTATCTCATACATTTAATTTAAAAAAACTTTCCAGTAACTTTGTGTTGATGGTTTTCACTAGCATATTACGTTTCGTTATCGATGGCTTGTTTGAGAGAATTGACGGTAGGATTCACGGGAGCAATCAAAATCACATGGATTTAAATGTGGACAATAAGGGAACTGGAATAATGATCGCTTGATTCAGCTTTGTTCGACCTGCGCCATGGCTGAAGCGCGGGACCGTTTGAATAACCACACTATGCGCTAGTGGTTGCCGTATCGCACATTTGCCAAGATTTCCCCAAATTCTAGCAGCACTGATCGTTTCTAGTTCGGACAATAGCTCGTGATGACAAATGCTCTTGATACCTATTTGTTATATTAGCTTTTGCATACGCCCATAAGCATTCGACACTGGGCCGCATACTCTCTGGTGAGCGGCACAGATTGATTCATGTTCTAACCGCCGCCAATGGTATGACTTCAAAACTATGCAATATGTATGATAAATGGGCGAAGCATGTTACCGTAACACTCGTACGTACTCCTAGAACATGCGTTTAGAATGTATTTACCTGCGCTGAATTCTCACATAAATTAGGTTGAAGCCGGTCTTCTATCCGACCTGCAACACAAACACTTTGTCCGCTGCGTAAGAGTATTTTTCTTAGATAGCAGTAGCTTGTAAGTTGAATATGAATGAGTTTTATAATGGCCTTCAAGTTTTGAGGGTTGATTTTCACGAACCCCGATCAGCATTACACTTATAACGCGATGACGTAACGCTTGTTGGAAAAAGTGGCTTTTCATAAGTGATCTTTCCGTGGCGGAATGTCAGCAAAGAACCGTGGAAAAAAATCCTTGCTAGTTGTATGGAATCAAACTCCTTGCAAACATTGTTTAGAGATCGAACAGTTTCTTATACGTTACATATATTTCTCCCCCTATAGTTTGCGCTGAGTTAGAATACATACGTTTCACTTAATGGCATATGTTGGGCATAAATTCAGTCTTAATGGTATATCTTACTTTACAAGTGCAACATCAAATTGCTTTCATAGAACTATATGATATTTTTTTTAAATCTCAAGCATATATTTCTTGTTCCCATATGTCTTCGAAAATTTTTGTGCAGTATAATTAATAATAATAATGTTCTATTGAAAAATCGATAAGCTTAAAACGGTGTCTGTTCGAGACTTGGGCAAGAGAACCCTTACTTCGAACCCAATTTGTAGAGGCTTTCACCGAAGTTTAAACTCAACGAGCTAGATTAAGTAGGATCTGATTCCACAAGTTGTCTTTTATCATTGATACCTGTTCTCCGTTAAACGTTCAAAATGTAGGCTAGGGATTTCTATTGCTTATTATGAAGACGCATTAAAAGAAATGTCGGTGGAGCCAGCTGTATATTGTATGACGTTCCGTAAATGTTCCGTATGAGGGCTGCGCGGACGACAGAAACTTGCAACTTAGCGTCGTTTTGCGCGAAAGTCTTCCTAGCGTTCTTGCAATACCGACATTGCTCCTAGCAGCTATGGCGGCAAGTCGCTATCGCTGCTTATACTAATGGCGTTTAAGATTACCAACGGTTCAGGGCGTCGAAGGCTCCAACAGCTGTAACTTTAAGCAAGCTTTAGAAAGAAGACGCCCCCGGAACTACAGGGTTTTTAGATGCTGTCGTAAATATAGATACGATTTGAATTGTATTTGATCTTCAGTTTTCATAGAGCTTGATTCGACTCTATAGCCCGAATCTGTTTAATCGCGTAACTTAACTCTCATCGTTCGCTATTCCCGAATTTAGCTAAACTTTCGGTTTCACTGTGCTTAAGTTCCGCATTCAGTAACCCCCCTGTAGCCAAATCGTGCGCGGCCGTCTAGCTTTGAAATATTCCATTAGTTACGAATCATTTCATTCGATCTTTGGCACGAGTCCTCGGCTTCATTTGTATTAACAGCAACCATTAGATCTTATAGAAGCAAAGATATTTCAATATTTCTACTCCTTCAGATTTGTTTTCAGATAAAGATTGGCTAAGTACTAACGTAACCGCTTGAATACTTTTCTTTCATTAGAACGTCGCCTATGGAAACACGGAGCAGTTTGAGAGGTTCTGTTGTAGACCGTTGTTACTCACATTGTCTAGCTATTGTGAAGCTACATTTACTACACATTATGTATCTATTATCGATCTAAATATTTCCCGTCATTTCAAAACTGTATCGTAAATAGGCTACAACATTTCATTCGACGAAACGAACAACGTTTGAAAACAGATCTTTTCAAGGGTCGCTTATATATTAAAATGAAAACGAAAATCGACACTTTAACAAAATATTACCCTTAGAATTATATTGTTCTGCAATCATAATCTCAATAAGTTGTCTCAACACTTTAAGTGATACATTGCTTACTTAGTTTCAAGTATTTCAATTAAATATATATATAAATCAATCAATAAACTCAATAAAATCTAAAGATGAGATAGCTCAAAGATGTTTCATATGTATCGGAAATTAAATTTCGCATCTTAACGGCGCTAACTGAAAACTATTCTTCTTCGAAAAAAAGGTCACCGATCCCGTTTTAGTCGATTCCTTCATGTCTAGCCATTTGGCCTTCTGTATAGCACCCATATTCTCATCAAACTAGGATCCGCACCACCTAATCGCATCTACTATGCTCATGTTAGCGTATTGTTACAGTAGCTAGAAATAACACTAAGGACTCTAAGGCACAACGTAAGGCCCGCAAAATTTGATCTCTCCTGTCCTCTGCTACTAGCCCACCGTAAGGAGTTTCTTTGTTCGTCGTACCTCTTGACATCTTGGGTATTACTTACTGACGCCTACAAAAGCACGTTTGCACTGTCAGCCTCCCGAACGACTCTAAGTTTCTTTGTTAGTTTTCTATGGGTGCTACAAGGTGCTCTGAGAGCCACATAAAATACGTTTGCTCACCTCTTCACTTAACAGTCTTCAGAATAAGGTGCTTCGAGAAAAGCTTCCGACCCATCGCGCTCTTTGCCTACTCCTCACAAAAGCCTCACCTCTAACCTGACGAATCACAACCCCCATCAAAATTCAGTGCTTGCTGCGTCTGACTATCATCCCTTGAGGTTGTTTTTGGCGAACTTTTGCTACTCTGAAAGGAAAATTTTGTTATCTTGCACGATGGTAACTTTATTGACGAATCTGGAAATTCAAGGCGGCATCGAGTTGCGTGTGTTCTATTGGCTACGAACTGCCAGCTCGATGGTTCTGACGTCTCGGCACTAGCCCAACGCCGTTCGAGATCGCCAGTAGCTCACGACTGCTCTAATCTGTCCTATGCATCTTATAATTTAATAACATCTTATCCTTCCATTCAAGCTGCTAAAACGTGTAAAGTGTTATTTACATTGTTCGAGAACGAGATAGCCGCATGTTTCTAACGAGAACTGGCAACTTTGAAACTGAAAATATCCCCAGTCAAATACTGCGACCTAAAATGCGAAATGGTGGCATTTGTCTACCATAATCTAAAATAATGTTTTAACAACTGAGACTAGCTAGAGTGAAACTAAAATGAAAGCGTATAGTATAGGGCTAATTAGCGTTTAGGTCGATAAACGTATTGCGCTGTTTTACATGCAATGTAGAAGATACACAAAGGAAGCGATAGTTTCCATTGAATCAACATGGCCATTGCGTCTTGGTTACATTTATCAAGGTCGAGCCTGATGAAAGAATAGCAATGCACTCTTCACGCATTGAAAAAATAGGCCGCCGTGCGAAAATAACCGCTCGTCGGACAACAAAAATACGTTTTCCATCTCGGAATAGAAGTTCAATATGACCCCAATAAAATCCTGTCAGTAAGTAACATGCTGGAGAGCTCAAATAAATGATCTATTTGCTTGCATAGTTACCTTTCATTGTTCATTGATTGCTGAAAATCGTTCTAAACAGTTTCAATCGCTGCGCGTTTGAAAAAGTTATAGCACTCTTTCGTTGTACTATATCTACTGCTACAGCGCGTATATGTAGTCACATAAAGTAGGGGCACGTAATTGATTCAGCCCACACTTACTGGGGCGTACTAACAAAACATGTACATATTAGCTGACACGTATAATTCTATTGGTAAATATTTGGCACTGTCCTCCTTCCGACCGTAACGGAGCCGCGTATCAGTGTCCCACGTTGTATGCGCTACTCAGCAGTAAAAGACAGACAAAAAACGAGCGCTGCTATTAATGATCCATATTAGCTGTCAGCTTTTGAGTATTTAGATTACTACTGTCAGTGTTACTCCGTTCTCTCCGTTAGCCATTTCGTCGCCGCTAGCGATCTCTCTGCCAAGGTTACGGTTCTCGGAGGTCATGACCGCCGTCCCTGCCGGCTTCTTCGTGCCGCCACCAATGCAGCCCTGTTCATGTCCTATCATGTAACTATCTTAGTTTCCATTCTGTATTTTGTCCTCTTTTTCGATGTGTATGACCAGTCATCTCCTCCATTTTCCTCTTTCAACTAAATCTCATTGCCCCTCTTAAGACAGCCACAATGAAACGAAGTCCAACACAAAGATCTGCTCATTCTCGTATCGTTCTGCTGACGAAACGTCGAACAGCACAACGAGCGTATGATCTCGACCAGCGCTACTCTAACGACAGCAATGGCCGCTTATGCAATTGTAGTATTAAAAGTCTTCTTAACGATAAGTGGTGTACCTAGAACGCTGCAAGCGGTCTTCTGGTCCCGTTCAACTGATTGATATCATCGGGCCGCTGGCGGGTAGATTGGTACGTCTCTTGCAGTTAATTCGGTGGCCCTCGTCTCGTCTATTTGCATCAGTCTACTGGAGGCGAACAAAAAACCGAGCAAACAGCTCTGAATAATCGTTTAGATTATTGTTTGTAAACGAGTAAACACGAGAACATTTCGACATAACTTCGACTCGATTTCCGCCCCCCAGGGACCCGTTGACGATCACAAATATAAAGCGGAACTACAGCGACAGTGGCGACTGCGTATTTCAGTGTATCTGCCATCAAATGACGTAAAGTCAACTAGTCATTTCACAGCCGTTATATAACCAATATTGTTCAGTTGAATGAAATATTGCCCCGGGGAGAATGGCAAACAAGTGACGTTCGTACACTGATACTACTACTACCATGTATAGAGTACAATTGTGTATATAGCTTTGTTCTAGTAGAAGACGATCGATGAGTGCATCCCGCGGTCGATCAGTAAACGAGCAGATTATGCTGGTTCTAGTAGTACATGACCCTGTAGATGCAAACGATTGGCTATGTCGATCAAGCATACCTGTGCATTGTTTAGTTGCCAGAGGTACTATTCATTTTTTTTTTTTACTACTTTTAGGGCTTGGTTGATTAAGCCGCTGTAGCGCGGGCCAAAACGAGGGAAAACGCCTTACAACAGCTACGCAAGGTACAGGAAGACGGCGTTCCTTTTTCGAGGTAATTTTAGTATATGATAGTTCGCGGTAGCATAGCAGTTCGACGCTACTACACCAATAACTGGAAAATTTATTAAAACAGAAAAAATGCACCGTAACTGAATAACAAATAGTACTTGCTTGATTATGACAGCCAACGAAGTGTATAGCTTTTCATTTAACTGGACAAGCTATGGAAGTAAACGCAGCTAATTATTAGATAAATAAGCGTTCCTGTTTATTACGAAGATAAAAACATTTAGAGATATTAGGGTCTGTCAGAGGCGAATTCGTGTAGCTTCGCGGCTATTAAGTGACGTGCATCTTTCTAGTTTAGCATATGATACCATAGCTAATGGCACACACGCAAAGATGAACAGGGTGTCGTAAAGCCTTGTCCTTCTCCCACATAAAAGTCGGACTGTGTAATGTTATTATCGACCCCTGTACAAAAATGGATTAAACAACTATACGACATCTATTACTCGGACCACTTAACACTGGACACATTTATTTTACAACAGCATAGATATAAACATTTACAAGGGCGAGGTAATGGGCCCGTTTCCGTTACACAAATCTCTGTACAACACTGTGCTCCAATGTTACATGGGATATTCAAGACGAACGCTCAACAGACAAGTTTTTCAGTTCCGTAGACGCATGGTTTTTTTGTTGTCTGAAGCTTCCGAACACCCTCTGTACGTATAGTTCTGTTGACTACGTATAAGTAAGTCAGTGATGTGAATCTCTTCGAGCTATTGTATAAGTACGCAGGGTTGTCGCTAACCAGGAGTAGTGTCAGCTAGGAGTCGGCCGCTGGAAAAAAAATGAGCAAAGTCAGCGACGCTGGCTGGCTGGCTGGCTGGCAGGCATCGTGCGTACCCCCATCCCCCACCAAGTGGAAATTACAGCAGTGGTCAACGACTCAGCACCTGAGAGGTTCCAATTCGAGCCGCCTTGATCCCAGAGTATCGGGGAACAGTCGACGATATAGCCCGTGAACAATATTAAAAATATATAATCTATATGTATAGTTATAGGGACGTTTGTAAAATGTGTAGATCATGCCGTAGGCAACACGCGACAAAAATATTTTGTATAGACTACCTACCGCTTAATGTATATTCTAACGTATGTTTTTGCCGATTGGACACGACTCTGAACAGCATTATCACATGTTTTGCCATAAAAACCATCAATATAGCATGAACCGGGTTCGATTCGAAGAATCTAAGATTTTTACATAGCAGTCAATAGGAGAAAAGTCGAGGAAGAGTTTCCACAGAGCACGGATTAACGTGATCAGAGTACTATATAGTTCGGAGCCAACACTCAGCAATTATAGGCACAGTTCAGGCATGCAAAAGAATTTGAATCAGGCACACTCTATTCAGCATACGCCCATATACATGTAACATGTGCGAATAAAATAGCATGTTTTTGCTCTATTGAACCCAATTACATTTGTAGTATGGAAGTAAAAAAAAAAACAATACATGTTAAACGAATGTCACATGTAAAGACGCATCGATGTATAAGAAATCTCACACTGAAGCGAAGGGCCCTGTCAGCGAGTAAATACACAGGGCAATTATATGGTGGTCGTATAAATGCGCTAATGAGCGACTAATCAAGATTTAGAACTGTCTTCACTTTTAACTTGAGACGCTATGATTTTCACAGCAGCCGGATCCTAGAAACACGCGTATGAACAGGCGTAAATTATCGATCGTTGTTATGTTAACCGGTGTGTAATTCGGGTACGCTCTTCAATACAGCTGCCGAACGTTTTGACAGACGGAACCGATGCGAGACCGATATAAGTGAATCTGTCGGATTTAGCACTTAGGCATTACTTCGAACTGCTGACATTTCCCGATTGGAAAAGAAGCCCGACCGTCTACGTTAATTGTAGTACTTGGCCAGCTAGCCAGTCAGCTTTCGTGACTGAATTTGATTGATTTAGAACCCTACCTTTTTTGATATACGACGCTAGTTTTATTAGGTACCGTTAAAGATGATGCTTGCGTCTGCTATCGGGTTCCAAGTCCATGAACGTTGAACGTTCATGTTGAATACAGCAGTTTGGCTGGTGTTGTCATATCATCATAGATATACATGAAGATATTGCCTTTCCTACAAAACATAAATTGTACAACGATGCTTTTCAAGTATATGTTCTATTGCATTCTCCTGGGAAATTATTCCTGTTACAAATTATGATAGGAAATTTATCTCGATAGTGCAATCTTAGCGATACGATCACGTTCACTCCAAAATACATTGCCCCTTACCCGAAAAAGAAACGTTGGTATACTTTTAAATGGGGATGTTATCTCTGAGGCAAATCTAAGAAGATTTAACACTTAAATAAAGCGTACAACTATAGACCACTGCTCGAATATTATTAGTTTGTTAACGAGTTTTTAATATATTTAATTAGCGTGAACCCTTAATCATGTGCCAGTCTCGTTAGTCTTGCGAAAATATATATTTAAAATAGCGCATTGAAACTCCTAGGCATATACAGTTTGCTTCCGTTCTAATACTTTGTGATGATTCAGATAAACGTAAACGTAGGTCTGATCGTATCGGGAGTTCGAGTCGTGTTTCTAAGTATTTCAATCGTCCGCCAGCAATGACACTGGCTTAATCAGTCGAGACCGAAGGGGTGAATATGTTTAGTAGAGATGGTGGAGATTGTTAGGATAGTAAAGCTAAATACATTTGACTATTCACACTGAACTTTTACATCACTTTTGCCCCTTTTAATAAGCAAAGATGGCTTGCCATATCGCTTAGCAATAGTAGTTGTCATACATATCCAACGATACTGTTTTTATTACATCTTTATTGACACCCACAGTTAGGCCACCATGACCAATGCTGTACGCGTAAATAAAACATATTTATGTAGGTAATAGGAAAATCTGCTGCGTCTCGCAATGTTGTCGCTGAGGTACCTTTTGGCTTTTGTTCATGGCCTCTTGTGTTAACCAAATGACCAATAGACAAATGTGGAATGATCCCGATAAAATAGTACACACGTTCAAATCAGATTGCAATCCTACGTAATCTGGTTAAGATCACTGAAAGATGACGAAGGTTCCTTGACAATAACGGCTCCACTGTACGTCTTGTATGAATACTCATTTATAAGCTCTAGCAGCGTTAGAACAAAAGCGGATAACGGCAAACATCGGGTATACACAAGGGCAGGATGATAGAGCGGACGATCTTCTCGGAAACGTTACGGTTTATTAAGACAGATGATATTTAGATATGGTTTTAGTGATGACTTTCCACCTAGTCTATAATAGTTTGCTTTTATATGGTTTTTGGGTGTAATATACAGTTATGGGTGCGACGATTTTTATTGTACTTTCAAGTTTTTTTTTCGTACAATTTAAGGAGACCTTGAATACAGCCGCTCCGGCCAATAGCTCTGCTTGTTTAAGCTTGTGTATAATGTCAAAAGTAGTTTACCGATGCAAAAAAAGATTCACTCCTGCGTGTGGCTGTTGAAGACGTGGTGTTTTTACCATTATTAATTAGAGTTACAAGGCAAATAGATAACCTTATTTGAATCGCAATTACCTCAACGTGTCGGCAATGGCTGTTTAGTCGATTAATCCCCTTTGCTATTATGATGACTTTTGAAACGTTACAAATTGTTGGAGAGTTCTTTTTTTGCTCATCAAACCTTTGCAAAACCACAAAATTGTAGTTTTACCCCAGGATCCTAATATGGGCCTTCGGGATGACAGACAATAGCATTTTTGATGCTGTGTTTTGTCTCCTGACACCCCTTTCAATTCATATCTTTTTCCAGTATTAAAAAACTACGAGAATTACCCTATATACCCTGCCTGCTGTTGGCTCCTTCTAGCTAGGAGTCACTTGTCCGTCTTTCATGTCGATCTTTGCAGCCCGAAGTAAGGGTATCATTTTGAAATGTCAATGCGAATAGTAAGGACCTTCTTGGGGAAAATCTTTTTTTCCCAGTTGATTACACATGAGTATCAGCATACGAAAAGTTTGAAAAAAAAGTAGTAGTGACCTAAGTTAACCACTACCTGTACTTTTTGCCTGATGATATAAGCACCTATTCACTAATTTTTTTTGATATTCCGGTACTTATATGGACCTTTTTTGCAGCGTAAATTCTAATCTATTTTTATCTAATTGAATTCGCTTCGTGTATAATAAAGGGAAGGAAGGGAGAGAAGGGTCATTCTGTGTAGGGAAAAAGAGACCTATTCTTGTGTGCGATCGAAGAAACTCTATGCGTGTTTTAGATGGTCTTTTGGCGTATTAAAGCCATAATTCAGCTTTCCATGTACGTCATCTTTCCAAAACGACATTTTTATGTAATGAGTTTTTTCCATAAGAGAAGTATAATAACTCACATAATAATAATAATAAATAATTAACTTCCTGACATCTTATTAACGATATATGAAGTGACGAATAAAGTTTAGTACATTGTATCAAGGATCTCCGCAATATCTCCGGATAAACCGCAAACAAATTTTTAGTTGCAAATCTTCTCTGTTTTGCTGTAAATGAATAAATCGGCGCCACCGGAGAATCGAACCTTTGTTTCAGCGGAAAGAGCAGGACTTCTGCTGCAGACAGGTCAAATTTAATAAAAATGTAACGCAATCCAAAGCTTTCCTTCCGCTGACCTTAAGTAAGTGTTACTCAGTTTTTTTTTTGCAGCAAACGAACCGTCGATTACCTGTTTATGTGCAAAAGAAAATTAATCGCAAAGCACCCTACAAGTATCATCGATTGCCTACGGAAACACAATACTGAGTGAGGCCCAAGTAAACAAGTAATTTAAGCATTTCGAAGACGCACAGGAATCCATCGAAAACGAGGTTCATTCTGGAAGGCCTCTAATGCCGATCACGGACGATAATGTCGTGCCTTCCATAGTTCTCTTCGACGTCAGGGTGCTGCCAATCTTGAGTTCCGGACCCACGGTCACTTAGGAGCTCTGTTAGGAAGTCTAAAGGAGATTGCGCGAGTCTGTTAGACGCTCAAAATCAGAATTGTAATACTATAAGTCCTCGGCCTTACATTGCGACAATGCGCCGGCCTATACTTCACTATCTGTAGAGCACTTTTTTTTTTAGTGAAAAATAAACTCGGTGTGTGTATGTTGCCCCAACCAAGACGCTTGCGATTTTCAGAACTAAGTCTGTAGGGAGGGCATTTCAGCCCCCTAGAAGAAATAGTAGAAAAATCGGCGACTAAGCTGAAAGTTGTCCTGACGATTAAATTTGCAAAGTGTTTCAAAGACTGCGAAAAAACGGTGACATAAGCATCTTATATCCGGTAAAGATGATTTCGACAAGAAAAAAAATCTGAATTAAGATGATTAAATAGATACTTCTCAACCTGGAACTAACGAGTCATTCATTTTTCAACAAACAGTTACAGTTATACATACGATACCACATTTGAATTACGTCTTTTAGTTCCTTTTCATAATATTACTACGAAAACAATTTTTTGCTCGTCTCTTTACGCGTATGCACGTCCTCCCAGAGGCTAAAATGTATAGCTATTTCGTAACCTCTTGATCTACTATCCACATTCATGAGGGTAAAAAGTTTGCATATATAGAGGATGCTCGTTAACCCCTCGCTATCGAAACGTAGTTTCAGAAACCGGCGGCGCTTATGCGGGTGTACCCTGTTTCGTAAAGCGCCCGCGTGTGAAATGTAAACAAGAGTCGAATTAGAATAAATCTTTCGGTACAGAGACAGATACCTGTGATTTGGCCTAGGGTGCGAAACGGACACATCGCCATTTCAATAATAAATTCTAAATAACTGTAAAGCGGTCCTTGTGTTGAATAATTCTGTCTCAGCCAAACTACGAAACGGCAGTCTGTTGCAATTTGACTGCGGACGCCTGGACAAAACCGTCCATCACCCAATAGTTTTAGGCAACGGAGTTTATTGACAATTTACAAGAACCTAAGCAAAGCAAAAAACTAGAGAGCCACACGAGCCCGTTATTGCATATAAAATTTTGGGCCCAACCTTTTTCGATTGGTGACCATCGAACTGGGAGAGTTGCTGCTGCATCATATGGCATAGGTTCAAAAAATTCCCAGAACTAACAGTCGTCCCGCTGGCTGCCGTAACAAGGAACATTCAAGGAACAGTCCCCAGATTCTGCCTGTATTGAGTATGGTAGTGATGAATTCGGGCTAATACCGTATATCTGTGACGTCTGTGGCAGCTGTGTCCGCAAAACTGTCCGCTATAGAATGGTGTACATATTTAACTGCTAGTAGAAATGCCCAGTAAATGCAATTTATTATGCCACAATAGGTTTGCTGATCTGTGCATTATAGAGACATTATGGTACTTTTATACAAGGTATGAAAAGCATACATCGATCACCTGGCAGGAAACGCGACTAGGCAGGCCTGTAGTAGGCCGAATACTTTACGCGTGTCTTTGAGAGCGCGCCAAATGATTAATCGTCGTCTGTGGCTGAAATAATCTGTCAGCGCAAACTGCCACGTTTAAGTAATCGTCATGCTCCGTCTGTTCATCATATCAAAAAGAGGACACACGTCAGATTTTGGCCGTGGCTAGAAAATTTTCACCGAAAGTTTTATAATAGCAGTACATATCATCGGCTCAGTTTTGCGCCAACGATCGAATCTTGTATGTGTAATATCATCGATTTGCAAAAACCCTCATACACAAATGGTGAAAGCTGGCTACGCTTCTGTTTGGTAAAAATATCTTTAAACAACGACACTCACTCCTTAGACGAGCACCAACATTTCAAACTGGCTCTTAGAAGTCTAGGATGTCGTTCCATACAGGTTTTGGAGAAAATTGAGCTGCTTGTAACATGTGTTTCCCGTGGGTAAAATTCGCTTCGAAAACGTATAATGCTATTGAGAGAGATTTAGGTGGAATAGAAGCGCGCCTGGTGTATCCCTTTTGGTACCGCATGGTCTTCTTTAAGTTTGCAAGTGATTGATATCGTACACAAGACTATGTAAGAAAACGAGTACTTTATCATAAACAAGCGTTTACATGAAACTAGTGGACATTAGTGCAAGCAATTTTTCATAGCATATATATGTATATTTTTTTTCTTTATTACGGCGCCTCAACGAAATATTTCGTTTATTATTAAACTATTATCAACGAGACTTCTATATTCTTTATTGTTAATCAATATCTATATATCATTGCACTTCACTCATATCTTGTACGGTACGAAGATGCAAATATGGTGCTATCCAAATGTTTTCGTTTTTCTCTGTTTAGGATAGCCTGACATGGCCTTCGATGGTTACAGTGGGCCTGTGCTATTCGTCGCACCCACCAAACCGATCTTCTCAGCAGTTCCCATACCTTGTTCGCGTTATCGTAGAATGCGGTTACAGTTTATGACTATGGTGAAAATAGTCGGATCCACGTTAGCCGGTCACAGATTCAATTCCAGACGCACAAAACGAACGAGAATCTTTTTGCGACCTCTGCTCGGTCGATGGTAAACTGTATTCGATCGTATTCATGAAATAAGTGTCTCCTGAGCCCTTGAGAGTATCCCAAGATTCAATTGCAGTAGACAAACACGGGAACGCCGTTGTTGAAGGTTGACTTTAGCATAAGTAGCTTTCTCTAAATTCAACGGCACCCCGGATCACTGTAGGAACATGAATGTACAAAATATCGACTTAATTTTCAGGACATTAATTGAAGGAAACTAAACCCGCTTTTTCCGGTAAAAACTGCTACAGAACATCCGGTAGATCTGATGCGTTTTTGAGCGAATAAGATCCCTGGATAGAATACTGCACTATTTGGTATACTGTCATCATGGATACATTGAAATCTGCAATGGGAAAAAGCGGAAGATACGAGGGACGAATCGACGTTTTGGCTAGATGTGTCGAATATTATGTGGTCGAAAATTGCAAATACTTCACAGTAATAAGCAGATTATCACTCGACACTGCAAGAATGAACCATTAAGGAACAATTAGCTTCTTCTCAGTATGAAGAACGAAGATTATGTTGCGCTACTCCTTTAGACAGCTCCCGCGTAGAAGCAATAGGTAGAAAAGTTGCTACGTCTCGGTTTTTCTTGAACTAATCCGACGGGCTACCAGCATTGTCCTCCAGTAAACCTTGAGACTACACGGGGCTTAACGTAATCTCTCAACGAATCCATCAAACAGTGCGTTGAAAGCTGTGCCCATCGGAAATCTGCCGGAACTGTTGAAGGCCGCTTTCTGAATAGAACAAATTCATGTTCAGCTCGTATACAAGTGTGAACGTAATAGCCGTCCACCATTGTGCTAGATCAAGAATCAAAATGGAGCGTTGCTAAAAAAGCGCAGGTCACTAGGATAAGCCGTAAATCTTAGCTTGTTTACGTTGGAGTATCTCATTTTTATCAAAAAGCTTTCATTAAAATAGATGTTATAGACAACGCACTCATTTTTGTGTACTGTTGCTTCTCACGTCGTGATAAGGGCGCGAGGGCAGACTAATGTGGACAAATACATACTTGCTAGATGTCTTATGACTGGCGGATCTATGAGACATAAATGCAGATTGTGTGTAAGAGATTCGTTTGTCAGTGTATTACGACCAGATCTACGGGTCTGCGATTGTGTTCTCTGGGCCCCAATCAAACTACTATGAAATTCACTAACTTCGTATTCAACAACTCAAACAGGGATGCATAGCCATAAAAACTGCTTTTTATTTATATGGTGTTTTTCTGTACGTAACAAAACGGCAGGAATCGACGTATAGGCAAACGTACTGTAAGCTGCATGGAATTATAAAAGCGAAAGACCAATCACCTGCTTCAATATTATTCTGCAAGTAAAGAATTATCTATTATGGGCTGGCAATGAGATAAGGATTGCGGAAGAGTAAATTATTCAGTAATCTATGATGGAATGAATACTTTATAAACCCTCAAGAAAGATGATCTGAATAAATTATCTATGAAAGCAATAAATGTTTAAGCCTCGACCAGTATTTTGATAGAGGTGGTGAAGTAGGAGTCGTTTTTCTAGCGTAAAGAGAAGTGCTTTGAGCACTAGTCCCAAAAGCACTGCAAATTTTGCTTATTTATTTATTTATTTATTATGTGAAAAAAAAAATTAGAAATGTTTTCAACAAAAGTGATCTTATCAAGTTCTGATTATCCGAATAGCTTTTTTCGTTGTTTAATAACTCGACGCATTGTTTATTGAAAAATAACGTTTTACTAGAAAGTATTAAGCTTCCAGAGAAGAACATCTTGGCGAGCAGGACGATTTCGCCCGGCTAATTATCGAGTATTAAAATGAGTTCTGAAGAAATGAATGATATTCCCTCCTTGAGGACGCACGAGAGCCGGTCATATCTTATGGAGTCTTTCAATCAAGTTAAACAGGAGGCAATATATTATAAAAGATTGATTACATAAAAATGAAGACTGTTACAATTTCCATAGATGGTGTAATTCTATGTAGCCAGAAGCATATATTATCATCACGGGTATCTTCATTCGAACATGTATATATACATAAGAAAAAAGTATTCTACACTTAAACAAGCATTAAGGAGATAGAAATTAGAATTTCTCACTGAATGAAACGACTAGGTGATGTTTGCTCGTCGACGATTATGTTTTTGTTATAAAATTTATAATATAAGACAAATTACATTTATCTGTTATTTGTTTTCAGACGAAGCTAATTGATTTAGTAGTAGTGGGAAAATGGATTCTATTCCTGTCTGTAAAGTGCCGATCATGTACTAATGGTGCCGAAGTAATTAATGGTGGAATGTATTGTTGTCCTGTGATAAGATGAAGTGGGTGAAGATCCGCTTTTAACGGATTTACCCTCGCTTAGGCTAGTAGTAATCGATCAGAAAGTATAACTCCTGACAGATGCTCTTTTGTAGATATTAAATGTTGGTTTTTTTCGGTTTGAATATAGGAAATTTATGAGCCTACGGTGTTCGATTAAGCGCGGGTTAATCTTAAGCGGTAAGAATTACCACGAATGAAATTCTGGAAGCATTGCATCCAGATCGACCTGCGTACGGAGGGCGCGAGCAGAGATCTCGCGCACTTCCTGGTGAAGGAAGCCAACGTCGCAACACTTCCTTCACTCGACTATGAATCAGTTAACAAATAAATAAAGGCTAAAGGATGTGCAGTGCTAGCGTCATATGTGCATACGGTTGGCCGCTGGTTTAAACGGTTGAGCCCAGGAGTGTTCCCAAACTTGTCTAGAACGACTGGGCCAAAGAGGCAGCTACTTTTGCTAGGAGTAACTAAAATTAATACAAAAGTCGAACGTCGGATTTTTAAAGGGAATACGAAACTGCCACAATCATATTGTAGCTTCGTAAACATGAAAAAAAAACTGTATCTAGAGGAACAGCGGAATAACAGCTGACGTCAGTCAGTCAGTCAGCCCGATGCTAACTTTCCGCTCTCGCGCAACTCAACAGTCGTAAAGAATATCGTTTGGTATATAACTAGATATTGTATATGGTATAAAGACTCGGTGCAGTCCCTGGTTCCTGTAGCAAAGAAAACCGAAACGACCGCTTGTAATGTCCGCCTTGCTAATAGACCGATTATCGCGTATTTCTTCAGATGAAAACAATCCTAGATAGACAGATTTGTGATGTTTACTGCTTTACTAATAACTTTCCAAATCAACAATAGACTCTAGCACGGCAGAAACAAACGATCCCCCTGAAAAACGTTATCTCATTCGGTGACAGGCTTACGCGATACTGTCAAGCTTAGAAAAATACAAAAGTACTGCAAAGTTACAATTGATAAACGGAATTCAAGTGTCGTTCCAGACATACAGCTTACCGCTATATAAGCATAATTTGTCTAGGTGAACCGTCAACTTGGCGGAGCGTTAAAGGGTCGCGTAAACAAAATCTGGCAAACTGGAAAGTTCAAGGAGCCGATATATCCATAAGAAATGACATCTTTTAAACTATGTAGACTTTTAATTATTTGACTCTACATAACTTCTGTCTATTGTGTTTTTTTTTTCGAAAAAAAAACACAGTAGACAAAAGGGTCGCGCTTACCTCGATTTCTCTTTTTAAGTTCTGCCTGGATTTAATAAGGAAGTTACTCATCGAGGATTGGTGATGAAGTTTCTATCAAGTTCTAACGTATATTCACAGGGACAGGCGCCTTTTTGACGTTTGTGATTTTATATTAGAGATATTGCGTAACTTCTATTATGTTTGCCGTATCTACGCTATCATCGGAGAGATTCTTTGTTAAATGTACTCGTGCCAAGTCAAGACCGAATATTCATTAACGCTTTGTAATAAACACGTTTTTGACTACTTTCAAAGAATAAAAGACAATGTTTGTCAGGCATGACAAAAAAAGAAATAAGATTTTCCCGCGTTATTCTGTGAACTAAAACGTTAAATCGGTCCGCTTGGTCCAGTATCATGCAGGTAAAAGCATGGGTAACAATATAGGCTAGCATAAAATGTCATTTGCATACACAATAGTACGGACAACGTTCATATGATACACTTTGCCTGACTGGTATCTCAGCGTGAAATTTCAAAACCAATTTATGAAAAAGATACTTGCTTCTTTCCAATGGAGCCAATACGACGGCCCTGTTTACTGCTACCGATACATACTCTTGCCCTTTAAAGGAACAGTCCTGCCTGCAGAAATAGTCTTTGTGGGACTCCTCTAAATGCGAAACTTCGCCCCGAAGTATAAAACGTATGAATATCCAAGTTACTCTATCCGTATACAATACCGAAACAGAATCGAACATTGAACACTATATTTATTTAGTGTCCTTTTTAAAAATTTTAGTTTCTGGCATTGGACAGTCTCAATTTAATCGAACCATGTTTTCACTTAATTCTAAGTCGGTAAAAAAGACTTAAAGCAACTTTTCCAATTTTTAAGTTAATTGAGGAATCAAATATAGGAAGATTACGTAAAATAGTTTGACATGAGCTGCGGTGAGGCAAAGGACGGGGGACTAAGCCTCGCGGTCATTTCTTCCCTTCAGAGATCGAATAAATGTATAGAAAAAAAAAAGTGAATTGATAAAATCGTTGCTTACGGGCCATCGTAACAAAAAAATCTTATCTCTAACTTGGTTCGAGTCGGTGTGCTCATCGAAATCTACCCCAGTGACTCTTTCTTTCTTTCGTCAAGCAACAAGCGATATTGGAAAAGATCGAAAGAAAATTAGGCTCTAATTTCATTACCTTAAAGATAATATTAAATTATCATCGTATACAGGACTCCTTGAAAACGTCGTTGAACGACTGCACGAAATTGCGTAAATGTGTCTGTGTGTGACAGAACAGAGCGTATTTACATGTGTATTGCCATTTAGTGTTTTGCTAACGCTAATATATAAATCAGCATAGCAGCGTGCTTGTTGATAACGGTCATCATTGTAAGGGATGCGCATTGGGTGCCCAGACCAAGAAGATAATAGTTGATCATCGGCCTCAAAAGTCGCCTGAAAGCGATTCGGCACATTCCCACTCTAGATAAAATCTTCCTTCATCTCCAAGTCGTTAAAAACACTTAATAACAAAAATGGCCAGGTGGACCCTCGATAAAACGTTCTGAAACTCATTCACATCGTATTTGCCTGGTGAGATCAGATGCCCCACTGCTGTTCATAGAATTATTCATTGAGTCCTGTTTAAATGCATAAGCTAGCGATGGATTCCAGTCGGCATGTAGTATACATATGTATATTACCTGCATGCCCTGCTTTGTGGTTTCTCACAGACCTCGGATTGAGACGGTATCTCATCTTAAAACAAAGTGTTTGCTCAGCGAAATTTTAGCGGAACGCTCCTTTTTTGCGCAATCAAAGAGAGATCCTGATCCATACAGAAGCCTCACAGTTGGATTATCTGTGTAAATATAGCTGATAAGAACGCGCTGCATTCAAAGCGCCATACGACGACAGTATGCGATCACTGGCGGGCGTCTTAGCTGGCAGCGATATCTCTACCTTTTTCAAGAGAACCTCATGTACGTATTTTAGACAGCGATAACATTTTCTACTATTAGAAAATCATCTTTTACTCTATTAAGAGCGTCAGCGGTGTCGTTTGATGATGTGCAGTCGGCTTAGAGTATTGTACATCTAACTGATTATAAGCAAAGCTGTGGAAGACTTTGACCAGCTCATAAGAACCAAAGCAGGCCACTTTGGTTCCTTTCTTTTCCCACTATGAGAAGTTGTGGCTTATCAACAAAATTGATTTGTGAGTGCTACGTTAAGTTAGGTTGTCACCTTCTGTTCAAGAAGCAAGTTAGCTGCGCCAATTTAACCCAAAGCTGATAGTACTTCGCAAGCGGATAATGTCTCGGTTCTTGCCATAACGCACTGCCGCCGTGCTTGAGGGGCGTGTGGAAGATACATAAAATAGGCTAGATTAGCTGCGCATCGTCAGGTGCTAAGTATCGGAAGCAATGTCTTATGACAGGACCCGACATAACATTTATAAATTATTCCTCGAAATATAGAATCGATAAGCTACTGAGAGTGTATGATACGAGTTGCATTTTTCTAAAAAAAAATATTTTTTCTTCAAACATGATATATTTACTGATCCGTTTGTAGTTAGTATTTGATAGTTAGTAGCGGGAGGTGCTCTCCATTAATTGTGTCGAGTGCTACGTTCGCCTCTGTCGAGCAAAAGTGGTTTTGTGAGGGGATCTGAAAAACAACATGACGACATCATCGAAGTAACCATTGTTCTTCAATATTCATTCACTATAAACGCCTTTTATTATTATAAGCTATTATTATTACATATGTACATTTTCAGACTTTAAAAGTACATTTATGCGTAGGTAAAGCTACTTTTAGAAACTCGCACCAGCTTAACAAAGCCAGAAGCTTATATCGATCTTCTAAAGTTGCTGAATAAATTAAAATATTCAAATGGAATACGTAAATCCGAAACCAATAAACGTATTAGTTTTTTTTTTTTCTTTTACAACGCATTTCCTATCTGCACTAACTCCTTTAAGATGTCTGATGACCTTTAGACGCGATACGATCGTAGGGGCTAAATACTCGACATGTCCCTATAAAGTTGTTCTAATAAAAGCTTTTAAAGGTTTGATCTATTATTTTTTAGAGGGAATTGAATTTAGAGAGAATTGAATTCGATACGTACATTCCCAGCATGAAAGTTACAGCCATTGGCATTTGGCAATTGGCATACCCTATACTCCCTATGGCGTTACACTTCTAGTGCTGTTTAATCCTAAGCACCTAAAATTTGCAAATAGGAAAACAGAGCATTCGCTAACAAGTCTATTGACCCTTAGAAATAAGATCCTTAATTTTTAGATCGCACAGAAGACTACAAACGGCTTACAACGGGTTATAGAGTTGAAATGGCCTGTGTTCAGCCGGGGCCCTACGACGCTCAGATCGTTGACCGCCAACTAGCTTAAATGAGTTGTCCATTTCATTAAGGGAATTCCAATTGAGGGAAAACGCACAGAATCAGTGCTAGCTAAGAGAATCAAAAGTGAAAACGAATGTACCGACGTTCGCTGAAATCGAGCTGTCATACAGAAGCCTTAGTCCCTAACTATCGCCATCGTCACTGGTATGGAAGATTTTATAGACCTGCCTATAAATTTGCAGGCTTATTTGCAGGAAGCAAGAAATGCATGCGTTTCCAATTACGTACATTCTCTACAGATACTTAGATGAATTTATGTTATCGGTATGCATAAAAATACAATATCGACAGGATTCTATGACATTAAGGTTTCAGATACAATTGTCAGCTCATAAATACATCGTCAAATATGAAATTTGTTTTTTTTTTTTTACCGCGTAATATGAATTAGTCCGAACGCCATTAACGTTGTCTAGTATTAGTATGATTATGGTAATCCAGTTAGCTAGCATGATGATAACTCCAAGATCTCGAGGCCACCGGCGCCAATATACGCATAACATGTCCATTACTTTAGCTAATATATAATAGCCTATGACAGAAAATAACGTAAATATATGTTTATAAATAAATCCATTTATAGGTAATATACCCTTAATGGCTTTGCTATTGAAATTATACATTCTCAACTAGGCTAGTGTCTAGTAAAATACACTAGGACCTAGATATATCATACGATTGATTATAAGAGATCAAATATTTGCATCAAGTCAATGGTTTGTTAGCTCCATTTGATCCAGTGATAACACAGGCCCTACTAACAGTCAATGGATTATATATTGGGCTGTTAGTCACTCTAAAAAAAGACACGGCTAGCATCTAATTGCGAACGAGGTAGAGAGGTACATAATTCATAGGATAGTCAACGAGATAGTCCTGAGCATAGTAACCACACCGAGTAAAGGCTAACCCCTTTTGCGAACGCATTTAATATACAACTGTGATACAAGGTATAACCCAGTTGATTGAAATCAGTTATCTAGTACCACATTTTTTTTCACGTACTATATTGCACTGAGTGGTATATTATGTGTCTGTAAGCGATGGCCGGTTTTTTTCAAGCCTTCCGAAGGCTGCCGGTTGGTTTTTATCAAGCCTAAATAAGTTATACCCGCTGTAATCCCATAGAACACTGATACAGCTAAAGAGCTCGACTTTCCACTGTTTGCTGCTGTTACGGGTTATGTTGCGTGAATTCAGCAGTCTATCACGGTTCGCCGTAAAAGGTAACTTCATAAACATATATGGGCCAGTTTATCTCTTTGTTATTAATATTCTCGTATCTCCATCTTTCCAGTAGTGTATAGGCTTAACGTGGCATCATTCGCCTACCCACTGCAGTTTTTGCATCTATTCGTTTTTCTAGCTCCGATTTAAGCCAAATCTGGATAGCATTGAATGTCCACGATCCAAGACGTTCCTATAAGGGGATTTAAGGAATTAATATCATCGCATTTAATAACATAATGATCGCATAGTATAAATATGTCATCGCAAAGCTCATGGCAGACGATGTGCTCTGAGTTGGTCTCGATTAGGGCTCTAGCTAACTCCGCCGTCTCAAAACGATCCGTATCACAACAGTTTGACGCTAAGTGTGCAGGCCTATGCGGGACTGTATTGCGATTGTGCGTATGCCCTCTTAGAACTTCCGCTACATCGTCGCACTTCTGCCGTCGTAGTTCTTTGTTCTTGACTGACATCGCTAACGAGGAGGAAAGTCATTGTGAGGTCTCGCGATTTCTTCTTTAGCAAAGCCTCTCGCATGCATATTCGTAGCTGGCCACATGGGATCTCTGTTTCCTTTCAGCGTGGCGATAATCCTTGTGATAAAAAGAACGCTATAGTACCTTGGCATGGCGGTATCTTATTGGTGGAAGCGCCGCCTGCGCAACGTATTTCCTCTGGATAACTCGTCTATAGGCGATAATATACTAAAAAAATAACCTCTTTTTAGAAAATCTTATTTTGTATGAATTACCATCACTGAGCTTCTTACGTAATGAGAAAACGTCATCACAAACGTACCGTATGCACAGTTTGTAACAATATCAGATGGTCGAAAAATGGATTTGTTATTTGCACGCTACCAAAATTATGAAAGATGAGCTAATCTATTTAACAGGATCAATTAGAAAGGCAGCAGTGTACATCTTATACAACCCGCATCCGGATACACGGTGGCAACTAATGGGTAATCGGCGAGTTCTAATCTCGAGTAGTCCACGAAAAACAGTGTTCTTGGTCGGGTTAAACGAAGTTAATCTTGAAAGACAGAGTTGAAATCAGGCGCGGCTTTTGTCTAGGGCAACTTATTTTTCACGAAAAGGCTGGTCATGTTAGGTCGCCCACGACAGGGGGCTAGAGAACAATTCAAGCTGCGTAAATAGGAATTTTCATGGAGAATTATCTTTCCCCATTTTCCAGAGATGTATGCTGGGATGCCCGGTCATCGGGTGCGGTTCAGTGACAATGCTGTCCTCTTCGACTAGGCTTTCCCTTTTCATTATGGCAAACAGGTCGTTTGCCATAATGAAAAGGCGTTGTTCTATCATAATCGACCTGGTGGTATCGATGACGCAACGACAACAATGCAGAATTTTTTGATGGAAATTCAGCATCCATCTAGCCAGGTCGTTACCCAGTGGTAACGACCTGCTTTGCATTGCATTTGAAATTGCCTACGTGCTCACACAGTTCTCAAAAAAAGAAAACAGGTCAAGATGAAGCAACAGCATAACTAAACATGTTAGGTACTTTCTTTGGAGTTAAGTTTGCTAGCCCTTCGCTTACCTGCTTATAATAAATCAATGAGCGATTTTGCAATGGACAAATGGATTTCTGGCTCAATCTAAATTGTAGCTCCTTTACGTATTTCATAAAATGTACGAAACTTGTCTACAGCATCGCAAGGGAATGCACGAGCCCCTGAGCTTGACTTTTCCTTCTAAACCAAAACCTTCCTATTGTTTTTATTATTAGCTAAATCAGTGTTGAAGAATTACATTTTTATATTGGCACGCACCAAGGAATACAGACAAATGTTCATGTTGTAACTACGTTTGATCATAAAGCAAGTGAAAATAGCCAGGCAGTATGGACAACAGATAAATACTTATAGAACTCTCAATAAAGAGCGTTAGTTTCAAAAGCTAATTTAAAAATCATTTTCACTAACAAAGTTCCACGCTTCGATCAGTTCTGCGCATGTCGAGAATTCAGCTCTTAAAGCCAAAGTCGTTGCAAACGGGACGAACCCGATAGCTGATTAGGTGTTTACAAAAAACCTTTAACAATCTACTGCATCCAGGGAAGAACGAGGATAACACTGATAAATATTTTTTCTCCTTTACTGAGAATCAATTGCCTTTACGACATGGATCAACGTAAACTACCATGACACTAAATTCTAAACAGAGCGCTTAAGTATTTAAAAAGCCACCTTCTCTATAAATATACAATAGTACATATCCAGTTAGGTATGGAATTCACCGACGATCATGCTCGACCCGGAGCGATACAGGTAATATATAAATAGAAACCTTTTATTATTGGGCATGGCACGTATAGGGCTACTTCTATCCTAGGACTCTAATGAATTTAGATAATTAGGCTGTAAACGAACGATTCCTTGAAGTGACCCATTGGGCTCGACTCCGTCCTCTGTTGATCGTTCGGCATAAAGCTGACCTTTCCGGCTATAAACCTTTACACAAAAACCGCACTATCTTCAGCGAAGACAAGCAAGGTTGGATAATCTCGATCATGGAATAATTGTTGTCATATAATTAGTAACAGTTCGGCCTGCTAATTGTTCAGCCTTGTTGATCTATATAGATTGACTTTAGATTAGAGAATACTTGCTTTTAAATTTTTAATTCTGATAAACAATTCCGTCGTGCTTAAAACATAATAGGTCTTACCGGGAAAACGCCGAGGTGCTCGTTTACCGTATTCCTTTTCATTGATCACTTTCCAGTCCGGGAACAATCGGTTGGACTATATGTTCAGTGATGTCTTTTAGCAAATGCGATAGCTATTATATGATACCGAAGTGTTTTTCCGAGTTTTCAAAGGAAGTCCAGCAATAACGTAACTACTATTGAAAATAAGTTTCACAAATTATACGTTGTTTTGCATTCAGTAACGTAGTAGATCAACTAAGATAAGTTATCCAAATAAGAACATTCAAAAGCACTCGGTCCCAAATACCCGTATATCTAAATATATACAT
>NW_019211458.1:36356310-36419316 GCF_002443255.2 Varroa destructor | reverse complement strand
ATACATTTCTATAGTTCATCCAAGTTTCCCTTAATAGTAGCCACATTAATTGTTATAGGATTATCAAGTTATGAGCGTTACAAAATTTCATTTTATTTTTTCACTCTCACCCACCCTATAAGGTGTGAAAATTTTAAGCAGTTCCTTTGTATGTTACAGTTGTTTATTTGAGCCCAACTACCGCGTAATTATTCTTTCGAACGCAACATGCGCTTAGAGGAATACATTTGCATTTAAAGTCGTTGACACCGACGGCAGAAATAAGAGGAAATAAGGAGCCTAGAGGTCGGTTGATAAAATCAGTTTGTACGAATAAATAGACGCCTTCGTGTGTTTCAGCTCGTACCAAAGCCGCGTATCACCTTCATGAGGACGAGGCTGCAATGTCATTACAAACTTTGTAGTCCAGGAGCAAACAGTCACCCATGGCTTTTTATGTTACTAAACCCTATAGCATTCCTTATAGATAACTGTACTTTTATAATCTTCCGAGGAGATCGCAACCAATAATGGTGATAGATAGTACATACTTCATGTTTTTGTTAACGAAAAATATCATTAAACAATATAATCGATTGGAGGTAAAATCTGTAAAATGGTTACTATACCTTGTTGAGACAGATGAGTAAACCTAGGCAAACGTAGGCGAGGATCAATGTGGGTCTAACCCATTTAAATAAATAACTTAATAACATTGATGATGCTGTTTATTCATACTGTGGAGCTTTTTGCCTTGATTCATCCTAGATCAAGTGAAAGCTTATTATTATTATTAGCCCCAAAATAACAGAGCACCTTTGCTAATAAGACAGTTTTTTTCCTAATAAAGTTGTTAGCCATAGTAAAAGACACTATAGGATATTACATTTTTATTGCATATGATAAATAAATAAAATATAGACATTTTTTAAATAAATAAATAAATACAGACAGAAAAAAGCGAGGCGATTTTTTCAGAATAATGTTCAGTAGCTTAAAAAGTGCTTTAGGTTTCATTAAATTTTAGCTACGTTTATACGAATATAATTAACAGTTTAAGAAGATCGATCAGAAGTTGATTAACTTACAATTTAGGGTGGCAATTGCGTTACGTTTAAAAAATCACTATCCGATTATTTTCCTGCATTAAGTGAGGAGTCGATGTATTGGAACTATGCCAGCTGTGTCGAGCTAATAAATCAATTAACCTGAAAATAATGGACCAAGTTGTGGTAGGAACAGAAGCGACCTCGCGAAGTCTAAGGATGACTTGTTCTCGTTGAACAGATAGAATTGGTTTGACAATGTGTGTATTTTCTTCTCGCGGCAGTAGCCAGTAGCTGTTTACTACGTTTTGTTGGTCAACACCAAAGGATACCCAAATGCGAATGCCGGAAATACGTATTTGCTCAGAGGCGTCAATTCGATGTGAGCTCGTTATGTGTTCTATGTCGTATGACGTTCTAAGTGGATACTTGCCACCTTTTTTTTAGAGATTGAGGGCAAATGCATTATGCAGAGCAGACGTCACAACTGTGTTGTTTATCTGATACTGTTGGACACCCTGGACCCCTCGAAGACTTGGGCTTTGTTTCAGGATATAGTTTAATATTACCTCGAAACCATGGCTTGCAGGAATGGGCGTTGGCTATTATTCCCTTTATCACGTTCTGGTCCATGCTCCGGTCGGGCTCCCCTCCTCCCCGGATATGCTAAATCCCGGGCGGGGTCTTGGGACACTTTCCACCTGGCCTCGTTCTACCGATCTTCATATGGGTTACTTGGTAAAACATTTAGGTTTTAGGCGATTCTTATATTCGCCTTTATATATATGAAAATAGATAGATATATGAAAATAGGTTTCATTATTGACAGAGACATAAGACCTATTGTAAACAAGGCACGTAAAACCGAAGTAGCTGTTACCTCAACGACCTAGGCTGCTATTTGTGAAACGTGTCACAGTTCTAATTAAAGGTTCGTTACTCCTGACAGTTGCAAGAATTCACTGGTCTGTCGAAGGACGGCGCCACTTCGCAGGCAAGGATGCCTAAAAATGTATGACTCGTTGTTTCCTTCGTCGTCCAATAGACTGCCGCTCTGCAAAATTGTAGGCTACGCTTGTAATTCACAACTATACCCCTATAGTAATATTGACAATTGTGTTGTGTTCGGCGTTCAGTATATGACAAATGTACACATACTATAGCATTATTGGGTCACCGCAGGGCGTAGTTACACGTCGTCTTAGTTTGCCAATCTTGTTGGCCATTAGGCCGAATTAAGCCGCTTACTAGCCGACAGATAATACCTGTCGAAGATATCGTTTGATCCTTATACTTTCTGGCACCCTGACTTTTGGCACACGAGCTTTTCCGTCGCGAAGAAATCTTCAGCCTTCTTAGACGGCTTATATTAGCGGTTTACCACATAATGCAACAAGCTTACTGGTGAAGCTAGATGCCCTTGTTGGGCGCCACGTATTGAAGGTTATAAAAAAGAAGTGGCGATCAGAAACTCGAATGCATGACTATAGGTAAATAGCATCTGTATTGAAATAATATGAGCAGCGGTAGCGTTTTTGCAGTGGTTAACGGACAAAGTTGCTGTTCGACTCTCATCATCGTTGAACAATATTCCAGAACAATAGAATTCTCAATCTTTGCACAAATACGCGGAAGCGCATGTACCGATCGGTCTGGACGTTTTCTGTACCCATTTTGCCTGAAAGAAGTTGTTCCTTAGCCCGTAACCGTATACGAAGGCATAACGTGATATGAAGGCTATTGTGACCACGCTCTCTTAGCCCAGAAAAATCCCTTTGGAGACACTGACTAACGACTTGAAAAAAGAAGTGATATCTAAAATCAAATTATGTGATCTAAGCGGCGAAAAACGTTATATAAACTCTATAAACCGGTAACTCAATTGATAAGCTTAATTGAGATTATTACATTTTTAGCATATAATATTATACATTTGCTTTGTTAAAAAATTCATCCTAAAAAGAAAGTATTATTTACGTGTTTTAGATCTTTCAAGGTATTTTGCAATAATTCGCTCGTATTTAAAATACCGTAATAGTGATACATAAAAAAATATGAGCATTCAAAACAGGCTACCGCTATGAGGCCAACAGTGTGTAAAAGTGCTTCTTTAAGTTTCTACGCAGTTGAAATAGTATACTGAAACATCAATGAATGAATTGTTTATATGCTATTCTTGGAATCCAGCTGCCCCTTGGAGTGCAGTGCCTCGATTAACTACTATGTAGTGTTTGACACGGCTTGGCAAGTATCGAAAATTTAAAACACAACAAACCTATGAAAATTCTAGATCCCATGAAGAAAAAGTGTCAGACTATGAAAAATCAACGTATGCCAGCATCCTGCACCATGAAAGTGCCAGGGAATTGTTATTGGTTTCGTGAACATGAACGGATGCTGAACTCACCCAACTCAGGTATCGACAATACTAGCATAAATGAATCTGCGTTATCGTCTATGATCGGACTCTGAAAGTGAGACAGACGGTGCTTCTATATACGGATGCCTTTGCAATTTGGCCACTGTCTGAGGCGCGTGACGATGAAGATGTGATGCGTGCATTAATACCGGGCTCGCTACCAGCTTGTCGTCAGATTATAGATGCGAAACAGATATTCTGGACCAGTTCGTTATTTTACAGAATACAGAGATACAATATCTCACCATATGTAACCTATAAAAGTTATTAAGTGTTTGTTTGCTTAGACAAAGAAGAACAGCTCCAAGCACCCTTGGAAGCCTCTGCATAAAGCAAGTTCATGGGTGCTATAACATGTAAGGTGAGGAAATTATCTAGGTCCGCTATCGTGCGAACGGTATGGACTGCTAGTAGTACATGGAAATTATCTAAAAGACAAGGCAGTAGATCTATGAATGAGATCATTGTGCGCCCCATTTATAGAATAGAAAGTCTGGTCAGTACTGATCCAGTTACCTTCAAATTGCCACATACAAAGCCATTTTGTTGTACGTGTATCTGTATATGATTATCTTCGTTTTCATCAAAATTTAATTTTAGATGGTGTCATTATCGTTTCCATGATTCCTGTTCTAGGAAATTAGGAGCACTAAGTCTTAACGAAGAAAAACGTTTATTTGAAGGTATCCAATTTAGAAAGCCTATAGCCTGGAATGGCTTACTTATTTTATTACGAATAACATAACACATTATCTCATTACGAAAAATGCGCCCGCCATGCTGCAAACGTATACCCGTATTGAAGTATCTCTGGCCTCTAGTGTTGAGGGAAGTCCGTCATGAAGGCTCTTCTTTTCGTAATTATAGAAAGTTTCGAAATCGGTTTATCCGAACATAATTCAATAAACGCTTGTCAAAGCATTTTGCCTAAAATCAACCGACGGTAGGTCGAGGCTCAAAAAAAGATCTGCCTGTACGCAAGCCTCTTCAGAGAAGCAGTCGGGAAACATAATACACTGAAAACGTGATATGAAGCCTACTGCGTGCAAACTTAGAAAGTTACGCATTCCACCTGCTACAACTGATGTTGCTAGGCGCTTCACAGAGCTATGGAGTCGCATACAATGATACACTAATAACTTGCAAGCAAGAACGACTCAATGCTTACATACGATTGCTGAGCTACTGAAAGGACGTGGTTTCAATGCTGTTGTTGCAAAAGGACCTATCAGGACCTACCTCCTTTCACTGCTAAACAAACGGAGAAAAGGGATCCCAGATCCACGCGATGTGGAAAGCACGTCGTCGATAGCAGCAACGGCGGTAACTCAACCAGGAAGCGTCGCTGATGCGGTTGTGTTACAGCTACAGAAAGAGTTGTACTTGACTGGAGATTTAAAGTGGATCAAAGCAAGTAACCCGGATATACGGCGAATCACGAAAGTAACAAGCCTACACGATCGCTCCATGGGGAGCTCATTTTGAATGCCTCAACCTTTTTTGTCTTGTTATTTCCTATGCTAATGATAACCCCCACGATTTGGTGCTGTTGTCGTTTTATGCGGTCGTAATCCGAAAAAGAGTTTCTGGAATGGATCAACCTGCTGCATGATGCTGCGACCTATCCGTTCCTTATTTCGCTGCTTGTCTCAAATTCCTTTTCCATACTGTACTATCTCGAACAGAATCCTAAAGAGGGACCTGCAGACACCTACATTGATGAGTATTTCCGATAACAGCAAGTGTGCCTCGCCCATTCAAACTCTTCTATTCCCATTCCCTTAGCCCAGAAATCCTAAGAGGCTCTCACAGCAATACAACGTTTCGTGACAACCTCCCAAAGCCTTTATCTAGACCCTCCCTACCTATTCATGGGCACTTCAGTATACATTCCTAGTTTTTTCGCCCTCTCCCATCCAGCAGGCTTCACGTAGGTCAGCAGTTAGTTAGTCCCCTGTCGTGTTTGTGCATGCGATATCCGAATTGAACATGGGAGGGCAGGACGATTCTTTTTTTAGCACCAGTGTATTGTCTATCCCTTGCGCATCTTATTTGAAGAACGCGGTGAAAACTTTAGCGAGCATACACTTATTTTGAGAGGTCCGACAGAGGTCGTTGCGTCGCAATTCTTCTCGTATCGACGATTCTTCAGTCAAACATGAAAGAGGATATAGCACAAAACAGGCCCTGCTTCAATGATCCTCGGGGGTGATAAGTCCAGTTATCCGTTTGCGTCGAAAGCTATGAAGCTTCATATCATCAGTCTTTGGCAAAAGCCCTTACTAGCGAAAACCTATTCGAAATTAGAGGGCTCGTTAGAGCGGGTAGCTAAACAAGTTTGGGGATAAATAATAATTGACAGGTTAGAGTATTAGGTTTCGTTGTACTGATTAGGTAAGGAAACGGAGCAGTTACTCTTGAAACTAACTTCGAATACGATTTTGCCTAGAACAGGCTTGACCATAAACACGGGAGCATAGGCAGACAGCGTTACTTTGAATATGTAGCGATGCATTTGTATATTACTTCAGACAGGTGTTGCTAGCGACAAAGCTTTTCATTGTGTGTATTCGCTTATACTACATAGCGATGATGATCGTTAAACGTGAACCGGGTGAAGTTACAGTCAGACAACGTCTCCGTTCGATAGCGGCTGAATATTTTGCGCCTACTACTCCGACGAAAAACAAGTAATCGAACGTGAATAGGAAGCGTACGCAACGGACCTAGCCCTGCTTTGGCCATAACCGAAAATATAGGATTTTGTATATGACGACTAAATAAAAAAGCGAATTCTACGGTGGATCTACCGACGGATCTCAACTGCATTTTGAGACTGGGTTCAGCAGATCTCGCCTCTATGGTTTCTGCGGTACCAGCATGCATTCAAATCGAGTTCAGGGCCTTTGCTCTATTTTTTTTGTGTTTATCTTGGTATGACTTTTACAGTGTTTATGTTGCAAATTACCCTGGGATGTTTGCCAGACGGGTAGAAAATTTGAGATATACCTATAACTCAACATCAATAAAGAAGATTGACCTGTGGGAAAAACTTCCGTATGCATTAGACAAATTACCTAATACATTAACTTGTCATCCTTCTACTATCAATGGGAATATTTAAGTAAACAACTGATGGCATAGTAACATGAAAATGCCAATCCATAAATCAAGCCAGTCGGCGAGAGGCGAACACAGACAAATAAACCGCTTGTTTGCAACGGCCGCGAAGGGCATTTATAGACATTTTTATGGAAAAAAATTCCTTATATAGTAACGAGTATAACAATAATCTGACACGGATTTATCGATTGAGCAGTTGTAAGGCTAGGCGCGCACCATACGCTTTCCATAGTGGCTTCCAAAGCGATCAAACACTCTTGACTGGGGGCCAGCTGAGAAAGCCGGATCAGATACTGTGTCGTCTAAAGAAAAAATCTATTCCTTTGTACATGAATGGCAGGAACGAATTAACGCAGTATTTGAAGAGAGCCATATCACCGTTACTTAGAACGAGCTAGTCACTTGATATTCCTACGAATACCTCCTCGTTAAATTACCGTTCAGAACCGATCGTTACTTTGTTTGCCCTTTACTATTTAGCTCAAGATGTATTTGGATATTCGCGTAAATCTCTACAAGAAGAAATATAGATATCACTGCTGTATTTCATGACGATTTTGAGTATATGTTCGTACGTAACGTAATATATTCACTGATGAAATTTAGAAGGCGGCAGATTCCGTATCGGTTTTCCACTGAATCCAAAACAGCTTACGCTTATCGTAATCAATGGGCAGGTCGTACCGGAGATGGCCGACGTGGGCGGAGCGGAATCGTCCAATTAATACTGTTCCGTGTCAGCTTCGATATTTTTAATCTATTACAGCGACGGAATTCCATTGCAAATAGAAAGACCGTTTCTATGCTATATTTATATGTTTTTCGTGGAGTTTAAGGCGCAAAAACCGGTATCACACTATCAACTTGTCCAACCAGCACAGATTTTCAATAGGCTAATCAGATATATCGTTGATACCGTCATAGCTTTTCGAACCAAACACTATTATATATTACTAACTCAGATTCATTTAACTGACGTGTTTCTGCGATGCAGGCCGATTTAAGTTATACAGAATTCAAAGGTTCTGATAACTAAGACGATCAAACAACAGCGATTTCTCTTATTAAAGCTATGTATGTGTCATTCTTCGATTGACCCAGCATCCGGGCCTTAAATATCCCTGTGTCCTTGAAGTCAGTTTTTTTTCCTAGTCGAAGATCTTTTCTACGAATATTTCGAAATAATTTTACGCATTCAATGACCGTGAACTAAGAATATGCTTGACCTCGCTTTGACAAACCCTTTGCAGGCACCTGTACAAAGGCACGCTTATTTCACCTTTTAATTATTCCATTCTGCCGTAAAGGTTTCAAATCTTATTTTTTAGTTTACATAGTTTGGGACAGTCCGAGTTGGCCGTAAGCGTTAACTCCGTTAGTTGTTTAAACAACAAATAACTAAGTGTACAATTTTATTTAGCTTGGATAGAGAAGGAAACTGATAATCGAAATGGGGACCGCTGTCACTATCTGAATGTTTACTATTTACTTTACGTAACTAACCCTGTAATTATTTAATTTACTTATACTTGTTTAAAGTAAATATGAGTGAGCTAGGTGTGCATTTCTTTAGTAAGTATCATCCATACCTGCGAACCTGGCCCTTCGGACTTTCGAAATAAGGTTGCGTAGTAGTATTGTAGTTGTACAGAGTATTAGTTTTCGTGAAACTCAAACTATAGATGGACGACGTTAGAAGAATAAGCACTGCAAACACAGAAAGCAGAAAAAACAATGTCATCACTTTTATTTATACTTTAATTACCTAGTGGTAATTGTCAACCGGTCGGTATCAGGTTGAATACTGATACGGGCCAGGTCGGTCGTGTTTAACGAACTCTGAATTCAAGAACAAATATTCGCTTATCTCCCAAAGAAGTACCTATTTTGCTTTACCGTATCATTATTGAATTATTGTTATAAAGACTGAAAGTTCCCATCAAATCTCAAGAGATTCTCTCCCTTCCGTAATGGGTAGGGAACACTGTTGCAGTGCAGTTAAAAGTGACATTGCGGTGTAGTAGAAAGGAACCACACGCTCTACCTTAACACATATTTCTTCAAGCCACTTATAATTAGTACCTAGGACATTTGTCAAACTAGATGCATATGAGAAAAAGCCAGTGTGGGAAAATTTGGAATAAAACGTGGCCTTCTTCTACCTATTATGCAAGCGCATGCTGGTCTTAGTTTGTTAAATGGTAGTTCAGACAATCTACGTCTTGAGTTAGTTATGAGAACGTTCAAAGGTCAATGTACAGTATAGAAAGCGTGGCGCTTAGTCGTAATACAGATTTCATTGTATCGTCATTCTTGGAAGCTTAAATAAGATACTGGTCTGTGAAGCTCTGTCCTCGAAATATAGCTAAATGCTTCCTATATGCTCGAAATCTCTAGAGTGACAGAATGGCCATACCCCAGCTTATGGATGTCTCAGTTCGTTCAACTTATCTATTCCGCAAATTGGAAGCTGCAAACGCGCACTCCTTTGTCCTATGACAGGAACGCAAGGCTACCAACATAAATATCGTCTTTCAGTTTGCTTTTAGTAGGAGATGATCCTGTGTGCCTTTCGTCTTGTTTGTAGAACGAAACGATACAGTAAAATCTACAGACAATTTTATCTTTAAGTACTGCTTCAGAATGCTGGCTACCAGAACAAAAGAGGCGTGTTTACGTCCGGCTTTGAAAAGCTACAGATTATCGATTAAGGACAAAAGGTGCCTCTTTAGAACAGCGCCATACGCATCCAGACCATTGTGACCTTCTATAGCTTGCGGTACGTCTTTTATTGCAAGTAATATATGTTGATAAAATAATTTAGTACCAGCAGTAACAACAATTGTTTCTTTCTAAGTTGACCGATATTATCGGACATATCTACCGACTGCAGCAGTGCGATTTCACGACTGCACGCGATGCCATTTCTTCTTGTAGTTTGTTCCCGCCGTTCGCGGCACTTTGCTTGTATCTCGTATCCATAAAGGGCAAATGTTCGAAATGCCCTAACGCTTTCGAAACCTCACACTTCCGGCGCCGCCATCACCGTCTTTAGGTTTGCTACAAACAATCGTGCGGACAAAAACAGTATATCGTGCACGTATCTGCTTGTCGGGCTGATGGGACGTCGGAAGCCGTTGAAAGTCGGTCGAGTTTACGCAGCAGTTACTTACTATATGCCCCAATCGGCAAACTACCTAAAAACACCCGTGTTCTATATATACGCACGTTTATAATAGAACATTACGTGCTTCGGAATAGTTAGTTGTAATTTATGCAAACCGTTATATTTATTCGATATACGTAGACAAGCTTATAAAACTGTAAATCTGGTTTACCTTCGAACCTACCAACGGCATGCAGTGGCATACTGCAGGTTTGCTCACCGCGAAAAAAATGCCCACAGTTAACTAGAACAGAGTAATATTAACGATAATTGTTCTGCGCATCTTCCAGGTAAATCACATTAGGATCTTGTACGTTTGTACGATCCTTTACGAGCTGAGCGGGGCTCTGTATGTTGTTCATCCTGCCAGGGTCACTGAGTGTTGAATGCCGTTGCCATTCAATACAAATTACTCTCACCGACACGCATTTTGTTCCGGTTTAATAAACTGTAATTTAGTTACTTTACTTTAAATCCGGTCTCTAGCTCAAAACATTACTTCAGTAATGTTTGTTTTGCTGAAACACAGCTGTGAACGCGTAGTTAGTCTTGAATCAGTGTCCAGAGTAGCTGGTGATGAAAACGGGCTTTGCGGAGCGCTACTTGCGAGTCAGACGTCTCTGAAGACGGAACCTAGTATATCTGCAGCTACAAAACCGGCTTTTCTAAATAAACACCACTGATAAATAGTCGCGTGTTTTTTCATAGTACTTACCATAAAGCAACTGCGAGTGCACGGGCACTCATAGTGGTTCTCGTTGAAATCACTAACAATTTTTCGACACTACCCTACACAGTTTTATATATATACTTATATATCACGTAATTTGTCGAGAATCTGCAGACGCGAGTAAAGTCCAGGCTCTTACTTATTTTTTTGGCGGCAATAGAACATCTTTACGTCGATAGTGCGCACACACAGAAACCGAATGCAGAGTGCGTACAACAGCGCTCCTTTATCCTTTCTTTCTGATTTGTGAAAATATTTTTTTAAATTGTAATTTGAAATAGGGACAGTGATGCACTCTTTGTTCGTTTAATATTTCTATTTAATAACTATCTTGGTATGAGTAGCGAAAAGCCTTATACTAATAACAGTGTGCAGTTATGACATCAAGCGAAGTAAGACGTTGTGGTGCTAATGGCGGAATCCCTTCGGAGCTTTGTGATCACGTTCCTGAATCTTAGCGTTAAGCCTGGCGTACTTTTCCTGAAGCTTTGGACTCTTCCTATACGTCGCTAATCCCTACTGGTTGAGAGGCTCGGATATATAAACAAATTGAATAAAGGCAACGTCTTTTTAATAAGATAATACAGAACTGCTCTACGATAAATAACATGACAGGCACTAATAAAAAGGAAAAAAATAAAACAAAATTATAGATATCCTTTACGCCTAAGACTAAGTAGGCGCCATTAGAAACTCCTTACTATTCCTACTACTCCTTACGATTCTATGACTAATTTATTCATGGCTCATTTCTAATGGGCGATAAGAATGTCTTTGGCTAATAGCCACCAATGATGTCATTATTGGCTTCCCATTGAAAGTTCACTCACAGACGTTTTTTACTAAGAAGTAACTTTCAGTCCTTCGAAGTTAGTTATCTTTCGTAGAACAACTATAATCGGCATAAGCATACAGACGCTGGAAGGCAGTCCACCTTGGAAAGAAGTGATGCGCCAGATAAGTTACCTGTTATGGCGAATCTTATCGAAAAAAGCTCAAGACGCTCAGTGTGTTCTGTAGCAGTATACGTCCTAGATGCGGCAATTGAAACGGAGTCCTTGTCTTTGATTGGGTGAACCAAGGACGTCAACCCAGCGCAGTCAGTAACCCAAGTTAAACTGGAAAAATATGAACTATCTCAATCTCATTTCATATTGAAGAATACACGATTCTAGATTTTCATTCTAACCGGCTTTTGAAAGTGTAACATGCAAACGATGGTTTATTTCTCCTACAACCGCGACCTTTTTCATAGACAAGTTTAACAGTTCTATTGAGTGACGGCGATGAAAATGTACGACATTGTAGGAGAACGCTTTCAACATCATGAGTTTCGCCTCAACGATTTAATATATAAACGTTAACATCTCATGTTTAATGTGACGTATACTCATGCGAGGGTGTACCAACAGCTTCGAACTATCAAATCAAACATACTCGAAGTTCACTTCTAGAGCTAAGCTTGAATCATCCCAAAATAAAAAACAAGGCTATCCTTCAGGCGAACAAAGAGAAGCTTTTCGTTCGAATACCTCTTATATATTATTATTATTATTATCATTTGACATTCCATAGCGCTAACAAAATAGGAGCAGAAACTTAACTATTAGAAAAGCATTTTGGTTTTTCTAGCCACTCTACATCATAGAGTATTTTGACCTTCACCATTTATCAGAATTTAGGTTTTTATCAAATACAGCTATTGTTATCAACGTGTATCATTTCCATTTTGAGGAAATGCGTCGAAAGTAAAGGTTCACAAGATAAAAAGACCTACATTGGAGAGAACGGATGATCTTGAGCATGCTTGCAATAATAGAATGTACAGTCCGTTGTCCTATTCACATACCATACCTCTTGTATGATTCCGAGGCTGAAGTTGGACAATTTACTTGGTCATGGACATCATTAGTGGCAAAGGATCGGATACGCAAATTTCGGTCTCGCTAAAAACGAAGTGAACACCACTCGCACGCTCTTTTCGGATCATACTTAGAGGCTATCTGGGCTGCCAATAGAGGAAGAAAGTAAAAGAAGCCTAGAAGACGTGAGTGGAAGCGATTTTAAGACTTGGTCAACACAATAAAACCCGACCTATTCAGCAAAACATACGCGAAGTTAAAGTTCTGTCTTATCGAATCAACAGAATGTATTAGCATCCCCTATGATACTGCAACGAATTTCAACTTGCAGCCTATTTGAGTAGTGACGATGCCCTGGTGCCGGCCACACGAAGCTGAATAAATAGGACGCAGAACGAATGCACTCAAAATTTTACCTACATAGTATGTGGCGTTCATTTAAAGGTCGCTGAAAAACCCTACAATAGTCTAAGGGAAATTCTACAGGGATTGTTGGTCGAGAAACAGGGTTCTGCGAGTGTTTCTAAGAGGCCTACATAGATGTAGAAATCAGTAGTGATGTTCATTGCTTCTTCAATAACGCATTTCGGTATGTGAATTTTCCTCAAATCTTTCCGGTAAATGTCATCGACAGTGTTTACCGGTACATATTATTATTGTTAGAACTTTCCCGCTCAACCTAATATTCAGCTTGTCCAACCTTATGGACGCTATGCTAAATTGTATTTGTTGTTGTCATCCGTAACGCTCGCCATAGTAGACTGATAGATTCTCCAATGCTCTATAAAATTTATCGGTTATATATATATATATATAGAGTTTTGAAACTCCTGGCTCCATTGTTATTTTGGCATCGTCTTCCATTTAGTTCAGTGGGTAAACCTATTCAGCTTTTTCCCATTGTGCGTTTGGCTCTGTACAATTGATTTAACCATAGTTGTCACGAGATGCAGCCGCTGAGATGAAACGAATCATTTACGGCAAGATATCATTGATCATTACCTAACAATGCAAAAGGTTACCCGAAATGTGTCTAATATCCCCGTACAGAGAATCAGCAACAGGGTCTTGGGCTAATACGTCACTCGATAGCTGAAGTTAACAGTATATTGTGTCATACGATATGCACCTTTCTGCGCCATTTAGAGGTCGTCATATCACGTCTGCGAGTGTGAAGGGAGGAAAAACGTCTTCATCGTTGCTAGAAGCCAAGAGGGATTTTCCAAAGCTGCTGTCGTAAAACTTACTTACTTACTTCTTGTAAAGTCCGCTATGGGTTCCATCACACTTGAGATCAAATTATTAACACTTTTCGATGTTCGTTTATAAATTCATTAAACTTAGAGAATAAATAGTTTGCTACTAATAGTTTCGTTCAATCGTTTGGTAGATTGCAGTGTCTCTAGAAACTGTTTGATGCAAAACTGGACTGATCGGTACCGAAGTCACCCCAACCCAGTCCGCCTGCAGGCATCAACAATGTTTAATTTACGCTAGCTCAAATGACCACACAAAAATTACGTCAAAGGAGAACTGTAAGTGATCGTGCATGGCCGCGCGCGCAATACCTTTGGGCATCTACAGTGGCTAAGTACGCACGTTTGTTTTTTGCCGACATACCGACGAATACGTTGAAAGAGCGACCGACCTAAATTTGTTTGGCAACGCTGGTCGTTTCAAGATAACTTGTTGACCAACAACGGTGTCCTTGATCCAGAAACAAAAAGCGTTGGCTTCCTTCGTGGCCACACCTGTCATATTCGACAACTCGCATAACAGATTCGACGACCCAATGTATACGTTCGCAACGCGACGGGGGCCTTCGAGGCATCAATGTATACAGTGACATGTGTAAAAGAGCTATCGTCGAACCTGATCCAAGTTAGCAATCTATGAATGCGGGATTCTGTATAATTTGTCAACGGCTGGCTAGACAGCTGAGGATTTTATGAGGCGCTTAGATAACGCTCCATTAGACAGGGATATAAAAACACTGGAGCGTAAAGTTGCTAGTGTTAAGTGTGGAAGAACACAATTGACGACCAGCACGAATGCATTGGACATGTAGTAACTGCTTAGTTTTTTTTTTTTTTTTTTTTTTTTTTAATAACAAGCCCGCCAACAGAAGGCGTTTATTTTCAGTAACAACCCTGTCGAACCTTTTAAATCAGCCATACGAGAGCGACTTCTCTGAAAGACTGCCGTGGACATACGGGCTTTATCGAGCATGGATATCGACAATCTTTTTTTTACTAGAGCAGATTAGTTTTCGGCTTGATGATATCGGATTCGATAAAAATTTTGCTTCAGGCAGGGAGACGGACAAAGTTGTTGACAGTAACGGCCTTGCATCAAAACAACAGCCTTGCTGAGATCGGTCCGTACCGCATCCGAGCTCCGTGTAATGTCCGTATGTCCCTTTGTATTGGCCTGCAAGGTTAGCAACGACATTCTTGCAGACAAAACGGTCGCAGGTGCTGCTTGTCGCGCACCTGTGCTGACCTGAGTGCTTCGTTAGAATATTCTCTAGCAACTACACCGTTCCCCGACGACCCGCTTTATTCATTACAGCGTGGTTTGAAATAACAATGAGAGAATGAAGTTGTACGAGCGCTGAAAGACTTGCGCATCACTAAGGCGGTTGAGCCGTACAAACTCTTCAAAGTGCACCAGGTCTCGCACCCTGCTGTTGTTCAATGGATTCTCCGCACGGGAACATCGCCATTCAGTCGAGGGATAGCACTCTAGTGGTCATTCCTAAGAGGAAAAAAGACGAACGCAGCCCGCGTCGCGTCGCGACGCGGTGCCGCACAGAAGAGCCTGTGTTAGAAGCTTCTTTTGTTCCGCCTGGCACACCGACTAAGTAAGTGCCTGAAGGATGTGAACGCGAGTCCCTAAGAATAATATGCATCTAAAAGGGAACGCTCAACGGCTACGACATGTAAGATTTTCTCAATCGGACGTTAAACGGTTGACGAGAATCCTGTTTAATTTTATGTGTGCTGTGATTCAATACTTTAAAGCAGTATTTGACTCCATATCTAGGGGTGCAGCGATCCTCGCAACGATAGGAGTTACCATAAACGTGCTCGATTTAATAACGACGAGACCTGAAGAGAGCGGGGTCATTATTGACGACAGAACCTTCAAGTTGCTATCGTTGGTTGGAAACCACTGGCCTGTCATGGGAATACAATCTAAACTCTTTGCCTTTTGCTACTGAAGGACCTATTCAAAAAGATTCGTGGAGATAGAGATTTTGTGAAACAGCTATTATGTACAGGTGAACCTTACGAAACGATGAAGTCCGGGGGGGGGGGGGGGGGGACACGGTGACAATTCATTACACCCCAGTCTTAACTGGCATACTCTTATAACACGTTGAGAGATTTCTGTGTCCAGGGCCGCACAGACATTACAACAAGCAAAGCTTCACATTGCATATAGATAAAAGATGCAGAAAGGAACTGGCTGTCTTAGCAACCATAAGAAATCTGCAACGCTATGTTTCTTCGATCTCCAGGTCTTTTACTATAGAGAACATCAATCAACAAAGATCGGTATTGGGCGTTGTTCTAGAAAGGAGTGCGCTGTTTAGCACGAACATAGCTCGACAAATCACTTCTCGTTGAGGAACTCATAGTGCGCTTTGATTTTCCGCACACTCTATTTTTACAAAAAACCTCGCAGAAATCGACACATATCGTAACGGGATCCCCTGTGACTTATTAATTACCAAAGTGTTATAAACTTTGTGGGCCGGTATCACCCTAAATATATATACGCATATGATTTACGTTTATGTTGTACGTACAAGTTGTTGAAAAATATCTAGCAAAGATGAATAAAACCCATATACGATTTAATGTCAACGGTTCGGCATGAAATTCGATTGATGCATGCAGTTCCATACACGTGCAGCACGTAAGCATGTATAATAAAATCTCTAAACATTCGTAATTCATTTATGTACGGCATAGTTAAGATGACTCTTCGTCTCTGCGATAATTTATTTTGCAACACTGGGTACATAAACTCGAAACGGATCACCAATTAGTTGGAAAGGATAGAATTTTTCTTTATCTTATCTGTTAGTCCCTCATTTTTTGTTAATTTTTCTTAGAGTCATGCTCTAAGAATGGGAACTTGAGGTCGGAAAAAATAGCATCTCCGACACCTCTTATCTATATATTCTGAGGCCGTTCAGCTGCCGAGACAAGGCAGGATGAGTGTGATACGTACGACGTGCAAACAAATGCGTTATTTTTTCTTAACAATTTAACATGATCGACAGATTCACAAATAAGTACTAATAATTGCACGAATAAGTGCAATAAATTTGAAACAAGAAAGATGTTCGCAACATCAAACTTTGTGCAAGGGATGGCTAACAAATAACATTTATATCTCTGCTCTTCTAATGTTAGAATGCCTATGTAGAGCTGGACTCGTAGCCAAAGCTAGAATCACGATGCCCTATTATAGTGCCCCACAGAGGCAGCGGCCAATGAGAAAATCAGAATCGTATTGTTGGTTGTATATTTATGTTTTTCAAGTCACCATTAGCCAGTTGAGTGCTAAAATGATCTATAAGAATACTCAAGTTCCGGACACTCAAAATTGGCTGAAGACTTCACGTAATTACCATATAGCAGCAACAAGAATCGCATTTATCGCGCAGACAATTAGCATTATTTCTACTAATAACAACGAATTTTTCAGGAATTCATTTTCATGCTGAACCTGAATTCCCACTAAACAGAAGATAAAATTATCAAAAGAAAGCAAGCATCAATTGTTTCTATCAGAGTCTTCGTTAAATCAAAAGCCTTGTCAAGCACCAAAAACTTCTAATCCAGGTGTGCATCGGACACAGCCAAGCGAACTCATCACAGACACATGTGCTGGAGGACAGCCTTACGAAGGAATACACTCCAGGACTGGTGGCCAATAAGGGTATCAGCCAAGCATTTCAGGGCACCCCTTCACTGCTAGTCTCATCGATATTTAGAATGCAGTATGTTGTTGAAAAAACGAGTGATCGAAAAGCTGCTAATGAGCTGTCGAGTTGTGTCGCCAGAAGCAAGCTACGAGAACTTCCGGATCGTAAACATGGGATTTTTCGTAAGGTCATAACTGTTGCTCGACAGGAGGCTTGCCATTTATTTTGCTTGCCAGCGTACAGACAGCGTCGGTCGATGACACCCTCGATGCAGTTATTCATCAAACGGCAAGAAAAAAAGTAAGTATCTTCAGTGGAATTAATGAAACACTTGAGGGGCAACTGTATACATTTTGCAATTTCAATAAAGTTAAATAAAAAAATTCCTTTAGTTAGTACTGTCAACATAGTTAGGTCCTCTAGCGAGCTCATCCATTATGGAATACGGGTGAACATAATTGATCACTCTTCTATAATTCAATCATAGAACGAACTACAATTAGTTAAAGGCACTCCTCTTTTGTCAATAGTACAAGTTCATGGAATACTACTCCCGTGGACGTAAATGTAATTAATGCCTTGCTCATCTTCTTTTATGATACCTATCACGTTTTCAACAGAAGTATTTCATCAGTCTACAAAACAAGATTTGCCCTCGTCTTGTTTACAGGTATAAGAATGGTAGGGCAATTTTTTTTCATCTACTATTTCTATGCATTTTTTGCTGAATTCGGAGCCAGAACACGTCGCAAGTTGAACCATGGATTTTAGCCCTTTGCCGACATTGGTTTCTTAGTGTTCTTCTTAGCTCGCTTATATAATAAATAATAAAGATATATAATATATATATATATATATATATATATATATATATATATATATATAGATTTTGTAGCTACTAACGGTCGACGGCAAATAGTATATATATAGCATATAATTACTCCACATTGTGAATTTATTATATATGCCAAATGATATATTCTTTCAAATAAATTGCTCAAAAATACTTATTGCAATTTATTATGAAGTACGTTAAAAGAACATTTCTCTCTCTCTCTCTCTTTAGAAGAGTAAGGCTCTCTTTACTTTCCACGACGTGCTATATTTGTGATGCGATATAATGCATAAGGTGTGACGGAAAGAATGAGTTTGTGCACCAAAACTGAATTAATCTCTTATGTAGCCAAATTTTGTCCCTCAAACCTCCATTCTATGATGCATAAAAAAAGGTAGCCTGTGCAGTGGCTGCAAATATTAGTTGCAAAATTCTGGGCCTCAGGACCTTTGAAAGGACTGTACGGTATTGTAGCTGAATTATAATTGTTTACTTCACAATCCACATGGCAGCGAGACCAGTGTCGAGTCTGTCGCTATTGTGTTGTATCTGTTGGTTGAAATAGAGACCAACTTGAGATGCGAACTATCTCCCCTAGATGGAATAAAGGGCTATCTCATAGTGAAAGTCACTTGTCTAACTAGCATCCATTAAAAAACCTACGGCGATGGCCCAGTTCCGAGCTAACGACCAGACGAGTAATGTGTTAGGCTGCCTACTATGGCCATCAACTTGCAAAGGTAGTTAAAAGGCTGAGAGGTAATAGAAGGGCTAGCATAAGGACAATGGAACGCTACATTTCAGATCTAACAGCTAACACAGCTTGTGCAAACGGACCTCATCATTCATTAAAATCTTTTATCTAAATAGCCGATGTTGCAACTGGTTTTTTACCGTTAGCTAGACTTCGTGAGTACCACGTACCTGAATTGCCCCATAGTAACATAGCGTTAAGCCGGCCTAAGCTTTAGAGCTACAATATATAGATATAAAACTATAAACAGTAGTCTTGCATCCATAATTGAATTTAGGTTTACTAGAACAGTTGTCTAATAGTGACCTAATAAATAATCTAGCAATTAAAAACGCGCTCGTCATAGGCCGTAATCAAATCAGGGGATCAATCTGGTAACAAGGTAAATAGGTGTATCAGACTGACAACCATGTGGGCAATATTTTCCAGTGAGGTTTTCTTCAAATAAAGTTTGCTGCACATTTGTCTCTGACCAGCGTAATAATCATTACCCAAAGTATTTTGTTAAAGTTTCGCAGTGCTGAACATGAAACAGTGTTCAGTATATTACTAAATAGACCAAGCGATCAATGCTTACACTATAGCAAATCCAATATTATGTTTATTTCAATAGATGTTTCGATAAACATATATTGGCATAAGTCTATTTATATCTATATAATTTTATATAATTCGACAGCTTCTTTGAAGAAACCAACCCTCAACGTGGCGTGTAGCAGTCTATCGCATAGCACAGAATAATATTCCTTTAAGTTGATGTTTAAACGTTTTCTATTTAGTAATAAATGTATACGGACCTCGTCGCTCCACTATCACTAGTCTATTACGTTTTGAAGGTAATTGCAAATGAGATTCCCAGTCATTTCACCCGTGCGTCGTATATTTTATTCAAGTTTTAGAAGTTGGTCAAACTAAAGAACTTCCTTAGTGTAAAACTTACAATTTATAGCAAGTTACTTAGTGTTACTAACAGCAATCTTTTGTTTTACTTTGAATCTTTCTAGAAATGCAAATAGACTTAATGTTAAAGGACTTTAAAAACAATGGGCTTGCAAGTGACATTTTCATATAGAAAAATTGCTGCGTTTGATAGAAACGTTGAAGGAAAAAAAACATTTTGACACTAATGACCTTCCCTATTTTACAGCTCATTAATTTTTCGTTTAATCGCCTTAGCTAAGTCCTCTCGTTTTTCTTATCTTTTATGTCGGAAGCTTCTGTAACAACATGTAAAATGGTTACAATAGGAGACACTGGCCATAAAATATGCTGCTTTTCGCCCATTAACGCTTTCGCTTTCGATCGCTAATGTCTGGTCTGACTGGCATTGCCCAGTTTTACACGGGTGTATGTTGAGCTTAACCCGCACTTTCAATAGAGGTAACGCATGTACATGGTTATCATTTGAGAGCCTTTCGTATGATTAATGAGGATCAATTTTGCTATGTCCTTTTCACCTCTATTTTCTTTGCAGGCCATCACTTCCCTTAGTCACGCTGGCTTAGATGTGTGGGGTAGTTAGGTCACTGTACGTGCTAGGCCAAGCTTTGCACCTCCTGGAAGAAAGAATACGTCTATTTTGTAATGTTTTATGGGGATTGATACAAAATTTGGTGCAAAAATGGGCCTTCTAAATTCGGCTGGCAACACAGTGTAAGGTTATATGTAAAATATATAGCCAAAAAGCGACGGCCGAGACAATCATATAGATAATCACATTAATTTTCTATGGTTAATCCACTCAGGAAACCACAGTTAACTATAAATTGTGGAAATAAATAAAGTAAATATATAAGTTTTGCTGGTTTCTTTATAGTGTACTCAGTTGAAAGCCGACATTCAAATTAAGCGCTTTAATTGAAATGATTTAAATTAAGGCAAATAAAATAAGCAGATACGTCTGGTTACATGAGGTCGGACGCCTCCGCTTCATATAGTCCATATAAATACTAGGCAATTTTCGTGAATAAGTTAAAATTAGGAAGTCAAGTTCAAGCTGCACCTATACCGTTAATCAGGCCTAACTTATAGGTCTATACGTAAATACAGGACGATCCATAAATCGACGACTAATTTAGTTTGCTTTATAGAATAACGTGACCTTTAGTCGTGTATACTCTGTTTTAGGTAGGCTGTTTTGCCTACAGTTGTGAATATAATGAAGAGTCATCTCAAAATCGAAATCACTTTTTTTGGTCATTGGACCCATTTATTAGTATCTATACGTAATATACGTGGGTTAAAAACGAGAAGTATAATCTTCACTTTTGCTAAATTCGTGAACAATCTTCTATAAAATTTAACATATGTTGGGAAAGAAACGAATGACATATTCACACTTATACCTCAACCCCTAATTTTTTTTTAATAAATGGAAAAAATAGAAATAGAACTTGCCGATGGCAATGATGTGTAGCTTTGTGCGAAAATCCCTAGTTAAACCAAATTGGTTGCGTCATCTATGATTTATCACTCATACTGCTCGATCCAAGCAGTAGTCCGCCTGACCCACTCTACAGAATATTGGGACGGGTCTAATTTGTATTATCAAAGCATTGAAATAAAAAAATCGTACAACTTTTTGATGGATCGCACTAATGACATTAATCGATTTAAAATAAGTTGAAAATAAAGTTAAGTCCGTTACCGGCGCCCTCCCTAGCGCAGACATAACCCCGACAGATGTTGTTCAATATGTCGATATGGTTTCCGTCGTCGAGCACATAATAAGGCTGTGCACGTAGGCTGCATGTACTCTCACTCATTCGTAGCACAGATTACATCGTTAGCAGGGCAAACGGTTGGTAAAAGAACATACAGACCTAAAATGTAAATAAATAAATAAGGTAGGGCCGAAACGCTGCCAATTACTGCACTCTTTACGCAGACGTTCCTTCGAAGCGACTGTTCGTTGTCGTCGAAGGTAGAGAGTCGCCGATAGGTTTAGCTAGCGAACGCTCTTACACGTATTACATAGCCATAAAATAGATATTACATTGCAATGTGGAGTGGCCATGAACGCTACCTAGAATGCCGACTAGTACCACTACCTGACGAAAAAGCTACGGGAACAAATTCATATCTTGCCATTCGCTTATGTTTCATATGCCGGTAGAAACCTGCAACGCTTGGTTAGACAGACGTAAGCTGAAATTCCCGTACTTTGTGATGTTGGGCGAGCGCCTGTATATTTGCAACCTCATTTAGTTGGAGAATCGATACTAATGAAGCCTACTACTATCAGTCACCTGTGAAGTATTCTTCATATTGGGTCGAGAGATGCTTTATGGCCATAATTTGACTTTCAACATCTATGACGGAGCGATAGTCTGGCAAAGGATACGAGCCGCAATATCGTGCTAGCGATTCATCGAGCCTTGTTGACCGGATGAATGTTTGCAGAAGTGGCTTTGTTCGCATTTGTCCAACGTTACAATTCAATTGCAGGCTGTCAACATATTTGGTGTTAGTGTTTTGTCGTGAGGATAGATGTGCGACTCATTCAAAAGTAAATATCTAGCCCAGGTTCCGTTATAGACCTCTGCTCCGATGCGCCCCCAACGGTTGGGCGTATGCTTAACTAAGTAAAAATGTCCACTATTAAAAGCGTTGTTATAAACGTTTCCGAAAGCCCTTAGCTAACAGTTACTGTTGATGTACCTTATCTGAGGTTGGTGGATAATAGCCATTTTCAAATAATGTATTATCCCTCAGTATCCTTGGTACAGATTATAATAATTTTCTAAAAATGTTACTTTGACCATTTGCCTAAAGAAGGATAATGAAACAATATATTTGGTGGTAATATTTAAATTTTCGCGCGTGCAACTGTTGATTTGTACCAACGTGTGGCAACGCAAACTCAAATATACACATTAATAATAACTTTGAAGTCGTCTTTGACTTCGGGTTTAGCAAGCTCCGACTTAGGCGTTTGGCAAGAGACAAGGCGCACAAATTTCGTCAATAATATCATTATCTGGCAGTAAAGTAATCATTGTCAATTGTAACCCATCAGTTATAAACTCAAGCTGTATAATAGAAATGGTTAAAAATAATTTAGATGATGCGATACAAATACAATTCTGATGACAGTTAAAGGAGTGTAAAATATTTACTCACAGTTAGTTGGGCCTTGTTGCGGTACAACTGCAATACCGAAATGATGCCGAGAAGAGATTCGCATGGCAAACAGTAATAACAACAATAATAACAAAAACTTACTCATTATCGTATTTACATCCACCTCGCTTATAATCAGGCGGGCGTTATTCCTAATTTAGCCAATCTGATTCTTTAATGGCCTACATTGTCTACCGTAAATTAGAGCTCGACCCCACATTAGCAATTGACTCGTTGAAGCTATCTAGCTCAACCGATCCGTTGTCATATGAAAATACTCGTGTTTCTTATAATATAGACATTACATCGTATCGTTAAGATATTAACGAACTTCATTCATGCAACTTAGTTTATAGAGATTAACAGAAGAAAAAAAAAGAATATCTTCAGAAACTTTTAACGACTGCTAAAGAAATTGCTCCAAGATGATCGAAATTAGGTAGAGATTACTTACTCAACAGTGATACTCAGCTAATTGCCAAATTTAGAATGAATACATAGTTTACACCGGCCTAAAACCGTATCCGTTTACAAGAAATTAGATCAAGGCATACACTTCACGTGAACTCATTACGAAGGTCGTCCAGAAACTACTCAATACTTCGAAAACATCGCATCACTCGTTCTCCGTGAGCTTCAATCATGAGTTTTAACGATTGTTATTTTGGCCACTTATTGTAATATTAGCAAACAATTAAGTCAAAATATACCGTTTTTCTAAGATACGCAATTATTGGGGAAACAACACTGCTTTATTCTTTTGCATGATTTCGACTTACATCACCATTTTCTCTGTCCCACTAGGGTTAGGGTGGTATCAAACCCTAGTCTTCAACCTCAAGCGATAATAAAATGTGAAACACAAACCGTACAGGCACCTTAACCGAGGCAATATCTCACCATCTAAACGTATATATAATATAAATCTTTTGCAGAACTCAAACACGTCGCTATATTTATATTATATATATTAATATATTTATATAGCTGACACTAAGCGAATCGATAGAGGTCATTTATTTGAGGTGTATGCAATACGAAATCAATTATTATTGACTAAAACGTGATACTATTGTGAGCCACTGGAGAAGCTCATTTATTTGCTCAGTAAAGTATTAGCAGACCATGAAAATCGTCATCCTGAGGATAATGTCTACTAAACTTCGCACCAACCGTAATCGGTACGGAGAGAGTTTTTAGTACTCAACTAGATTTCTCAATGAAAGAAAAGCACAATGTTAGTTTACCCTATTTTAAAAAACTGCCCTCACGTTCACTTAATCAAAATAAGGATTAGCCCATAATGCTTTGATGCACATATGATTCCCGTATAAATCACACGAAATATAACTATTAACGAGCCCCTTAACGGTTCTGTTGCACACCGCAGTTCGTTCAGGCGAATTACCAATAGGCGTCATAAACCGTTTTGCCTATAGCTGACGCCTGAGCAACGTATTTGCTGTAGCCGACCACAACGACCTTGGGTCTGGGACGAGGTCCGTAAACATGCTGCTGCATTGAGGTATGGTGCAGCTTTTATTGTTCGTTTTGCATGGGCCGATTTGTTCCGGCAATAAAGTGGTCGGCCATATGAGGCAGGGCTCTTATCCTATAAACGGTGTCGTCTCTGCTCTCCTGTCACATCATTGCCCGACAAATATGCTCCCTAGGCCGCGACCAATTTCAGGCGCAGATTAGGAATACCAGTAATGATACTATTAAAAATATGACCATAGTGTTCGTGGGATGGCAATGTTACTTCCATATACAACGTTATATGCGTCCCATGTACAGCTAGCCATTTTAAACGTCTACTTTGAAAGGGACAATAACTGCGTTGAATTTATTTTTTTCCGATGTATTATTGCGGGAGGCTTCACCATTTCAAGCATCAGCCTCATAACGCTAAATCTACACATACGCATGTCTCCAAGATCCTGCGCAAGCCCAAATTTAGAACGAGTGTCTTCTGCAATTGACGTGGAACTGGAACTTCGCACGAAGCTTCAAATTTACAAGTATATTTCGTGTTGCTCGATCAACTTTAGAATTCCGCTCTTCGATTCTTCAAAACTTCGCCATTTAACAACACGGAAAGGAAGCTACTGCGTTCTCTGTCGCATTTGATTAGGTTCACTATTTAGACAGGAGTCGTTTCAAGTAGCGACGGGTATGTGGCTGATGGCTAGACAATTTTCTAAATCTACCTGAATAGTCGCAGAGTGTGCTGCTATGGTTACCACAACATGGCTAATTACACATGTCAACTTTGTACTTTATAGGGTTGATAGCAGATGCGTCGGGGGTACGACGCCAGGTGTCGCAAAGGGTGCGTCGGCTCCTAGAGGAATAGCTGTGACTTTTATAATGCATTTATTTGTAAAGAGGGCGATAATTAAGAGAAGGACGACGACTTGAATGGCTGTCTAAGAAATGAGAGTTATTGCTACAATTTGATCATGTACTTAGGTGCCACTGGCCAATTAAATCGGGGCCAAAATTTAAAAAGCATATCATCGTTAACAAAATAGTTGTATTTTTTAGAGAGCAACATTTCATTTAAAAAAAAATCAATGTAGAATAATAAGAAATTGGGCTAGTTGAGATATTTCGCGTACGAAATACCACTTAGTTCATGCAACAGTACCTACATATATGTCGTATCGATTATAGAAATAAACAAACTTTAAATTATATAAATAAACAAATTTATTTAGTCGTGATTGTTTATTGTTATATTGCTACTAAACGACGGAAGACTTTCACAGGTCTGACCTGAAAGATGCCCACCATCACCTGTGCTACATGACATTCATGTAGCATGTATTTCAGGTATCTTCATTATTAGTTAACTATCTATAATTGTAGCAAAACGAAATTCATAAAAAGATAGCTATACGCTAAGTTTCATAAGGTGTCTCCATTAAACATGTTGATATTGTTCGCCATTAGCGTTTAACCTATTGTTATGGTCCGCTGTCATGTAGCATTAGAGTTTCGCATCGATTTTTACGTTTTTTTGTTATTGAGCAAGACGTCAAAATAGTTTCCAGGCTATTTCGTCATGCGTCCACTAATGACTAAAAATGTACCCGTCAAAACATCGGGATTGTGTGAAATCAGTCATGGTGTGCAGGCGAAGAATAGTGAAGGTTTTCAGGATGAATGATACACGTCAGACGGCCGTTGCGTAGATTGAGACCTGCTTTGTAAGGTGGCAGCTGACGAAATGCGTAGTGAAGGAGAGGCCCGAGCGTGCTTCGGTAGCGGAGAAGCGACTCAAATACGATTGTAAAGCGTTTAGAAAGAGACCGGTTCTCTTTCGTTCTGGTTATAGATTGCGCTGATCATGGCTGTAAACATCGATTGAACCTGTGGCCAAGATCAACATTAGACATAATAAAAACATTAAGATAACCAAGTGTCGTAATTGCATGACTCATCGAACTCTACATAGGATTGAAGCAGAAATACGCTTCTTGTTCGGAAAACCTTCAAATGCATATGGACATATGGCAGTTATGACGTGTTACAGTGTTAGGCACCGTATTATCGTCTCTGCTACCGTTGATTAATCAACTACTGATCCATTGAGACTTTGTCCATCATCTAATTACTTCCTTAACTAATTCGAATGAGTGTTTGATGAGAACAGTCGTTGCTTTAGATGAGGCATTCGATTCCGCCGACGTAAACAAGGATGCTCTGAACTTTTACGAGTTAGGAAGACACGAAATTGTTCCTAATTAATGTCAGCTTTTCAGCTTGTTCTATTGTCACGAGTTTTGTCAAGATAGAACGTGTTGACCAAGGTCTATGGAAGGAACCGTAAATTTCGTTTTACAGGCTCAGATGAGCAAGATATGCGAGTTTCAATTAAATGTTCAAAAAGACACCAGTAAAAGTAGAGCTTTTTGGTAAAGTATACATTTGTCACTGTTCAGAGCTAACGACCACTAGGGTCCAATAGGGCAACACTATCTGGCTGTTCAGGCTAATTTCGGGGGGTTCGAGCGAGCGAGTTGATCTATTGTTACATCGAACCACTGGCTAGATGTTGATGCGTTATCGCTTTAATCACGTTAGCTCACTCTCAAGAACTGGCGGAGTCTGTCATATGGAACATTTTCGGGTAATAAAAAAGAATGCAAATTTGAGATGTAGAAAATAGCAAAATGTCGGAAAAGCAGAGCGTAGATGACGTCATTTACGGGCCAAATTGTGAGAACACAGTGCTGACTGAACGTTTTTGCTGCTCAACAGTGAAATGTTAGCATTGAACGTCACAGCGCCTGCTGCCCAAGAGACTAAACTAATGACAACCGTATAATATGGCGAAAACTTTTCAGCAATTTCGAAGTAACGATGCATGATTATTGTGATGCACAAGGAATGTACGAGAATAAAACAACCGAGAACCAGCTGCAGCTCTTCGTAATTTTGCTAGCTTCAATTTAACGAAGCAAGTTACGCAAAGGTTCGTGAAAATGCGGTGGATAAATGTCTGCGTGTGAACGTACTTCCATCGATTTCGATTAAGGCCAAATCACCCCCCGTTAGAATTGTAACAACGCATATTGTTGTCAAGTTGACTACCTTCAACACAAATTCTGTTTAGGGCAGTTGTTGAGTAATCAAGGCGATGGTTGTAGATGCCTGTAACAATTTCCCTATCGACGTATCGCCTTACGTTTAAGTAAGATGGACTCAGCTTATCCACGGATGAGACCGATGATTTCGGCGCTTACGAAGTGTTTCACAGGCTTGACTGACCACGATAAATTCGATGTTTAAAAAGAGAGTTAGTGTATACAATATTTACTACTGGCCGCAGGAGTACTTCAAGCTAGAAATGCGTCTGATAAATTCAATATTAAATGAAAATGAAATTCAGTAAAATATAGTAATTTCGGTAGGAGTTCATCCTCTGGCTGGAATGCGCCATTTAGTCCTTGCACATGCAGCATGCACCTAGCTCTCCTCCGATCAATCATTTTAAAATTGCGACACATCAAGTCTGAACGGAGCAAAAGTCATACCGCGAGGCACGCAAGACTTGAATAGAAGTATTATCTGGTACTTGAAATAAAAAGCATTGCAAAAGATTAAAAAAAAATGTGATTTCAATATTATAAATAAAGGAAGCAAAAAAATCTTGAAGAATATAATATTCGTAGTAAATATTTAGTTGGTTCATGGCAAGAAAGATTCAATAAATGGTGGCAATGGCAAAAACGAGATGCAGTTGGTTTTTCGCTTAATTCAAGCATGCACTGGACTGGAAGAAAAGTGATTCTGTCCAGGAGCCATTCGGAACTGCCGTAAAAAAATATGGGACATAGATATTTTATGGAACCTAGGATTCGTGCGGATAGAATTATCACGAATTTTCTAGATTAAATAACAATCTCATCAAACTATTGACTGCTGGATATATGAAGTTAGTCTTTCATCAAAAGACAATATTAGAGTTTTAGAAGATAACGAAAACTTCGCGACGTTACGCTTAGAACATATCCCGCTCAGAGCAAAAAAGAATGAAGATCTATTAATAACTGTAAGTGATGAAACTAATGGTTATGTGAGAAATGGTTTTACGGAGCTTGCACTCTATGAAAAGAAAAAGGAATTCGCCCATTATCTGCCGGTTTTAGTAGGTGCAAAAAAAATCGTGTGTTAATATGAAGAAAAGACAATATTGAGAGAAGGATGATCCGCACCCCTTCTCACGCCAGGACAAGATTAGGGTGGTACAATGTGCAGGAGCTTGCCGAAGCGACGAAACGTCGTTAAATGATATCCTTCATCAAGACCCGACTTTGTTGCCATCCGGTCTAAGGGTATTCCTGTACTTTAGAGAAGATCGTCTAACAAGCCATATTGCAAACACATACCTTCCATTTAAATCCAATACATAAAACACTTTAAAGGTCTGAATGGTATCTATGTCAAAAGATCCGTTAGCTCCGACAGATGAATTCTGATCTAGCGATTTAGAATTCACTCTGATTCGAGATTCTATGCTCCATCGTAACGGACAGAGGCAGATTTTACCCACAGCACGCAAGAAAATATCAATGACATGTTCTATATAGACGACATAACATCGAACGGTACGTCAATAAGGGCAGATTACAGTTACCTAATAATATTTCTATTTTGGAAAATTCCTTCTGAAAAATTGACGACAAACTCTGTTTAAATGGGAAAAATTGCAACATACTTGCTCTACTTCCAAATGCAAAAGTCTCTATGATAGTGAGATAGCAGGCCTCGCTCGGCATTCACCCTAGGCCCAAATCGAATTTGTCCAACTGATTTTCTGTTTGGTTGGTTATCGTCACGAGATGATTCTACCAACAACGAAAAACACTTTAGGCCTGTTTGCTGATAAAATAGCCATACTTTGCTACAAATGCTAGAAACTTTAGTAATCAGCAATTGACTCATATTGAAAACACTGCAAACAGAAATGATTAAAGTTTTGCGCTCTGATCAAATCAGACCTCACCTCGAAGGAAGATATTGAGAAGTGCGTACCCTCCAGAGTGCCTTACAAGCTTTTTGAGGTTAATGCAAAGTTCTGGACCTTTTTTTGTGTTGCGTTAGTTAAGTTCGATTCAGCTCAAATGCTAAGACGTCCAATTAGACTCCTTTATAGACTGAAAACTTAAAGCACATCCGTTCGAATTAAAAAATAGATAAAAATATACATACCAATGTGTACAAATATGGATTAACTCTAAGGGTATGGTAATGCTTAATCATGTCGGAAATGGTTATAGTTTCGCATGCACATTCTACGGTTGAGAAGTTATGCTAGAATATACGAAAGAATAAAAAGCAATATCCAAATCGTCGTAGGCGGTCGTTAGGACTATAGTATTGTAGGTAGTGCGCTGCAGGCCGCCCGTGGTGACCGCTGCTATACGCAAGTCGATACAAATCTTTTTTTTTTTCAATTAATTTTTTAACTTTAATTAAACAATTAATTTAAGCATACTATCAAAATAGTTACTAATGTTTAAATTCGGTTATTGTTGTTGTTGTTGTTGTTGTTGCATAGGGAAGGACTATTTTCACAGTCGTTTTGGCGGATCGCACAGCGCATATCTATTCGCCCACTGGACGCCGCAGAAACAAGCAAACGATTAACTTTTCATTTTGTATTACTGTTTTTTTCGATTTAACCGCGTCGTATACTTGCAAAAACACAGTTGAGCGAAAGAGATCGATATTTACATTCTACACAGTTTGAGCAGAGTGTTACCGCGCTTCACGGATTTGAATTGCCACAATCAGCTCCACAACTAGTGCATATTTTATTTACTATTACTTATAAAAGTACTGCGAAGTACAAATGTGCGCCATAAAATAAAATAGAAGTCGAAATTTCGATGACAACTCATTTTTTGGTTGTGATGCATCATTTAGTGTTAACATATGCAGCATGCATATCGTTTTCGTCCTATCGGTCAGCCAGCTTTAACTTTCGGCACGTCAAGGCGGAGAAGCGCAAGAACCATAATAATTCCAGCAGGTGTCGTTCATTAGGTCGCAGTCTAAACGAATGTAATATATTTTCATTCTTCTAACCGGCTGTAGCGTGCAACACAAAGCTACTAGAATATTCGTTCTGTTTTTCAGAACCCACCCGGCTTTATTCTTGACTTCTTACATTGTTCATTTGACGGACTTATTCTGAACCCTTCTTCCTGCTCATTTCGTTCCATGACTCACCATTTTTCTTATCATACAAAAAATGAACACGGAGAAATGAAGTGATATAAAACCCGGCTCTCGTCGAACGATTGTAAATTTTTGGCAAGCAGCGCCGGGGCTGGTAATATCTTGGTCAACTTGTTATTATGTAGTTGCTGACTTGCGTTTTTGCCTTGCCTGTAGATGAAGGAACGAGAACTAATCGTTTCAATGGTTGTCCTGTGAACAACGGCTTATGCATCTACGGAATACGTACGCCCATATTGCGGTATTTACGCTTAAGAATTTGAAATCTAAATTTTGAAGATCGTAAAAAAAGGGGGTGGAAAAGATGAATAATACGGGACGCCTAGACGGAACCGCGGACAGAAAGGTAGAAGGTTCCCTCGTGAGCAGTGGTAACTGTCAGAACAGCCAAAAACTGTTGACAATTCACTTCAAAGTGCGCCAGAATTTGCGCAGGAACTTTGTTAGCAACTCTCGATTGTCATTGTAGATCTTGACGGTCGCAACTGGTGCGTGGAGTATCAACGAAACTCATCGTAATGCTACCGTACTGAATCAAGTAATTTTATTTAATTCCAAATCAGCGTGCGTTTCTAAAAAAGAGAAATTTCCATAAGTTTGCACTTTGAATACGTAGTGTCCCTAACCAGCTCAAGATTCGAACGGCCTTCAGCCGAAGGGATACAAAATGGTTCTTGTCGTCATCGTCGCGGGCGGAGCCCAAAAGGTGGTAAACTTTAACGATGTTTTTTTATTGTTCAATATTGTTGGGTCAATATTGTTATGATGTACGATTGTAGCCAAATGAAAAACTTTCATTTCATTAACTAGAACGCAGAGATAGCCGTAACCGGTTTAAAATGAAAAAGCATTTAGATCAACTTACTGCCGCTGTAGCAATAGCATTTACTTTTCATTAAACTTTTAGTAAAAAATCAACTATTACGTTGGACGAGCCTGATCAATGGACACATTATTACCTATGGTAGTGTTGTTTAACTATTATTTAAACCCACAAGCAGGTATAAACAAGTAAATAGATGGGTAAATTATTTTTTACTCATCCGCCCTAAACAGATGGGTTACTTGTGAGTTCTTACACTAGTCGACACTTAACTGCAATGCTAGAAGTAGTAAGGTAATTTTGAACACTCGAAACTGGCCTGTTTGTGCTATTGACATCTGAAACAAACGTGGAGCAGACGCGTGGCATGGGGTTGCGAAAATTGTGCTGGCTTGGTGGGGCTCATAAGCACAACCTGCGGTCCACTATTCTTAGGAAATAGACGCATAAAAGTGACTTCGACCCTGTACGCATTTCCTAATAGATAAAACGACACTGTTTCTAGACGAGAGAAAACGCTCAGGTTGCGGTCTGATATGTCGAAGCTGCCTTCGTAAGTATTTACTTTGGATACAATATGCTGGATAATCTAATGTTTTGTTTGAGTAAACTTGGTACTAAAATCAATTCGAGCTTTACACGAGTTATTTCCAAATAAATTTTGTCAATTTAAAAAAAAAATCGTTTTCGACTAGACACTAGCATCTACACCATGAGGACATTTTTCACAGCCAAATCAGACTAGTTTATATAGAGCTGGATATTATCCGTCCATATCGCGGTTTTAAGAGTGTTCCTACTTTAATTAAAATTCTACCGTAGACCAAGAAAACATGGTACGAACGCATCCGAAGAGTACGTTAATGCAACATGTCATGCCCAGAAGGCAATCAGCTGCGTCACTGGATGGAAGTAACGTACAGCTTTCCTGGGTGTGAGTAGACCGTCAACACATCATTCCGTCAAGCTGAATTAGAAGCTTTCAGTTACGCTAGCAGTAAACAGATATTCCCCTTCAATCCTCCTGATTGTCTATGCATTAGGTACCTTTTTCTCTTTTTTTTTTTTAGATGCATGTAATGTTTAAGATTAAGGTCAAGGGAATCGATAGGAAAACTTGTTGTTTTCATTGATCGACTGGGCGAATCCTTTGTTCGTGCGAATTCTCCAGTAATACCTAATCTCTAAACGTGTTTATGGCTTCGTGGGGAGTTTTTGGTCGAAAGCCGCTTTTCGCACGTGTAGGATTCAGTGATAGGTTGCTATTAGCACGCCCATTTTTACGTAGACAAGTGTTAGTAAGAAAACCTCTTTTAACGATTATTAATAATCAGCAATAAAAAGAGCCGAGTTGTTACGATGTTTCTTGTAAACTTCAGCGGCGATATGTTTCTTTTCTGTTTCAATATTAATAATATCGAATTTATTTGTATGTGCCTCGTGGAATTATATGCATCGAGGTTTCCAGCGCTTCTACTTACTTGTGCTCGCCAGACGATGGATTAATTACCTAATTAGTAATAACTAACAATACAAGCAGAGGAAGGAAATGTATGGCTTGAGAAATCAGAATTCCCATGTCATACTTTTGACGGTGATTTCATATGAAATAAGAATATGATATAACGGCGATTTGTATAGAGATAGCTTATCGCTTGTCGAACCCTGTCATTATTTATATTAATAAAGCCTGCCTTCAGCTTTGGGCTTCTGTTTAACTTGTGTCAGCTCTGCAGTTAATACGAAATGAAATATATTCGAAAGCTTGCAGTGCAACAGTATAAGACAATCTAAAGTACTTAGAGATAATAAACAATGTTAGGCAGTGATGCAATGCAGCTGAAAGGAAGCGTCTTACTACGAAGTACGTGTACCGCGAGCCAATTATTGGCTCATTCTAACGATCAATAAATCTCGAAAAATTTATTCTCATTAGCTGTTGCGACATAGCCTCTTTCAAACCCGCCAAATTTTGAAACGTCCAAGGCTGTTAAAGCTTTCGTATCGGCGAATGGCTTATGATTAGGGGATGACTTGGTCGACGTGTAATCAGAGGTTCACCGGTCAAAATATTAAGTTTATTAATTAAGTACGCAATTTTCCGGCACAATTTCGGATTTTAAATTTCTTTGGCGAGTAGGAAACACATTTTCCTTAATTATATTCTGACGTTTTACAAAATCGCCAGTAACTCACAAAATATATAATTTGTCACACTAGGAGTCTTGTGACTTACTTGGTGGTACAAAATTCATATACAAGCTACGATTTCAGGTCGATCGAAATCGGTGCTTTATTCTGCATAGCGAAGACATGACGAAGGGTCACCGACCCGTCTATAGTCATAAATTGTCTAAAAACTAGTTCTCCTGTTCATGAGACCCAAATGTAAGACATCACAACTATACTTAATGCAATTGAAGAATAAGCTATAATACTTGTTTGTTTGTTAGCGACTGAAATCTTTCGGCGCCAACATTTTCATATATTTTTTATATTAATTTATAGTGATTGCTTAAAAGAAATTAGTCTACCTTTGACCCCACCGAAAAAAATGGCAGTAGTGAAATAACATAAAGTTAGTTATCTTTTTTAGAAGATGAAATATAACTCATCTGCGGATTTGAATTCCCATCATGTGCAAAATTATAGTATAGAATGGGTTCATTCGGGTAAATGTTGTACTAATTATTAGATCTGCCGTTTCCCTCTAATCGTATATTGATCCCAGTTTAAAGGTAGCTAATAGCATTCAATAAATAGCTGATCTGCGATGCGCTTATAAAATCTATGAGATTTACAGCTCACTAGGCTAACACGGAGAGTAATTAGCTTTATCAATGAAAAAAGACATCGATTACTTCGGTAATTAGTCATTGACTACGGCACTACAGTGTCTGTATGAGAACCTATAGAAGTAAACGTTTGGCCTAGTTCAACGTTCCAAAGAGAACAGCCTCATACTAAAGCAAATCGTGGAGCCTGATGTTATTACTGAAGTCCTTCCAGCGAGTCCAGGGCCCTTCGGAATGATCTAGAGCCGTCCAATCTGGCCGTAGCCGATAGGTTCGTCTTAATGGGTTTCGCCGGAACGTATACCCAGTATACGAACTGTGTAACGTATATGGGGTATGCGTATATATACACACAATATGTAGTCAAAACCAACAAACGAGCCAGTACGTTAGCTCCTTTAAAAACTTCCTTCTCCTTAGTCGACCTTTAGTCAAAGGAGTGCCCGCAAAAGTATGTGTATATCTAATGCTTGATCTCGAGTTCACAATCGTAAAGTAAGTTTGTAAAACAAGTAATAGTTACAAAGCAGCCGCATGAATAGCGAATCCAAATCCCGCGTGGACGAAAGGTACGAAAGAAAATATCACGTAATTTGTAATGTAAATCTAGGTGACGTGGCCACTGCGGATTATAGATAAACTCACTAAGCTCACTGGTTATTACGTAGTAACGAGGTACATGCAGAAGTTCACCAATATATGGGGGTAGATAAGAAGTGCTCGATCACTTTGTCAGGCGCGCGTTTATTAACAAGCCTTGTGGTTGATTTGCACGAGGTCATTATGTTATTGTTTGATATTGTGGCAGATTTGAACATCACTTATGCTATCTATTGTTAAGAACCCCATTTGTGAAGTCGGGTTTGCCACAAGTATAGACATTCATTTCTATCGTGTCTTATCTTTTATTTATTTATTTTTTCTATTCTATTCTATCATCGTGAAGATTGACAATAGGCATTAAAGTTATGCCTACGCGTTTGACCGCGTATCTCATAGGTACAAGTTCTACGAATCTATTTTGCATTGCCTCTATACGCTTTTTCGACGTGGTTATCAAGACTCGCAATAGTAAATGGCTTAGGTTTTCGTGCCAGATGCTCGAATCATGTCAATAAGGCAACGAAAAAGTGTGGAAGAAACCAGCGAAAAAGGTCATTATAACCGGATAGCACCCTGGTGACCTCATGTTCCAGACTGATCATAACTAAAAAGAGGCGCGAAAAATAGGCCTGGCGTAAATGTTAACTCAACTGAGCGAACGCTAACCTACATACGTCTTTTCCTGGATGTAAGATTCAGCAAATTTACTCTATTGAAAAACCATTGGAAAATGGAAATATAAGTGATCGAATGTTTTTGCTTTGTTTATAAAAATAAGTTGACCTCGAGCCATACCATTTAGCTAAAGCATAAAGCTAAAAACGCCTGCAATATCTAGCATCATAAGAGGCAATATAATCAACTAAAGATCTATTATATTACTAAAACATGTCATTCATGAGCAAGTTTATAGAATGCTCAATTTAAAAAGGTCCAAAGTTCTTGCAAATTTTTGGGCTGCCTGCATACGACACCGGGAAGATTCGTACAGAGGGCAATCGAATCGACTACCCCGCTCAAAACTTATCGAATGCTTCGTTAAACCTGGCAGACTTATCTAAACCTACTGCCCAATTGCTGGCTTGATGCTAAGATCGCCAAGTGTCTTGGAACAACTGAAGCTATAGAAGGAGCCACACCTGCGCTATCACATTAAGTTCAGCTTCCGCTATGTGGGAAGCCAGCTTAAGAAGCGACATGGGTGTCATCAGACAATAATGGGTCTAGAAGCAGAAATATACGGTTAGTGCCTAATATTTACACTTAGCAATTGAGTTTCTGTGTCTTGAAGGTGACAGCTTTGTTAGAATCCATCGAAAATGGGTTAATACAATGGGCAAGGGGACCTTTTATAAAAAAAAAAAAACAGTTGCTCGCGCAATTACTGTTATTACTGACGGAAATTAGGACATTAAAGACTACAGAGTAGGTGACAACATATTGGAGCCTTAAACGGGAAAACGAGTTGCTGTGGCAAGGGAGTTTTTCAGAGAAACGAAGCATACACAGTGTGTCCCTTGCCGTTGGATTTTCCGAAGCACATATGGTAAAACAGTATCGAACACACTATAAAATAAAGCAGTAGATGCGTTTGTTATGCCTCAAGTCAGGAACAGATGAAAATAAGTGGGATCTATTCTAGAAATTATTTAGGCAATTATTACTCGAAAAAAATCAGCCTAGAACACTTTATCGCCATAGAGAAAACATGAGTTGGTCTTTACCATGGACTAGAAGACGATCAGAAAAAAAATAGTGCTCAACACTAAAAGCGATATTAGTAATTAATTTATTAAATTAATTATAAAACTTAAATTATTAATAATATAATTCTTAAATTGATAGCCATATTTACAACGGACGTCAAATGTTTCGAACACTTACACGAATAAATGTGTGGCTACGCAGTTGTCAGCACTCAGCGTAACTACTCGGCTACCTCATCATCACGCCTCAATCATGGCCTGTATCGAACAATGACATGAACCCTTATGTTTTCTAGATCTAAGCCTATGTGACTTTAAGGGAGCGGTAGATGACGTAGCACACTCTACCACCTATTCCCTCAAGCTATCGATAACAAAATTAGATAATGCGAAGTTGTTGAGAAGCTCCCAGGTCTCTGGCCTTAATGTGTCAAAAAAGTAAACCAAGACATGATTGTCCTACCTTTCGAAAACTCTTCAAGCTGGTCGGCCTTCTAAACAGTCTCAGACAAGTTAATATATAAATTCTTGCATATAACCTCTCTATGTTTCAAGCTTTAGGTCCTGTATTCCCGTTAGGCATTCCATCAGCCGGCTGGCTCCCAGCACAAAGTGAGCTGTCTCTATGCCCGAATCGGAACCTTCCAAAGATTAGCAAGCAAATACGCTACTCATTAAGCTATCACAGGGAGACTCTTCTCTATAATTTGCAGCTTGTTTATCGATCTGTGCTAATAATAGCAAGTTTTATTCATGTTAAGTTTAGCCTAGTATCAGCCATAGCTCGACTGTAGAACGATAGTTTTACAATTACTCTATTGTAATTCTTTTGAGATCTGTTGCACTTAATGCTTATCTTTCTCTACCTATACGGATACAGTACGTTTGTTTCTATGATTCTATGGTGGATCCATCAATTTATCTCAGTGGTCAGTTTTTTGAGTGCACCTATTCCATTTTCTTGTTGTAGTGGCTAATTATATCCCGGCTAGCTGATAGTCTTGTTACTATTGCTTTGCCGCACTTAACCCGCCCCCTTGTCGCAGTACTCTTATTTCCCTAGCGAACGGTTTCTGCAACAATTTCGTTGTTATTGGAACAGTCCAATACGAGGACAAAATGACTCACCATTGTCTTGGTACCTACTTTTCTGTTGCAATTTTGCCGTCTTCCTATCGGAATCGAATCGTCACCACACTTCTATTGTTAATATCTGCTCCAGCTTTCACATTAAGATTTTCCGCAAGAAAGCCACTATTTTTTTTTTTTCACTCCTGCGTCAGAGTTGCCCACGTGATGGTTGTTCGGCCCCCGTAACGAAGACAACAAATGGCGATTCTTTTGTCCATTCGTACATTAAACAATTTTTCTCTTCTGCAGCAACCTTCTCCTAGCCAGTGGTGTTTTGAAGAAGTTCCATACAGAGCAGAGCAGCTTGCATTACGCACAGACTGTTGGATAGGGTTGGGTTTTATAATACAGGATGAACGAACTGACTTCGCTCTACATCTCTTGATTGAACAAGTTTAACCCACTGATGCTAGACCCAGCTTAACAGTCCGGGTGTACACCAATAGTTATCCCGCTTTGCAAACTTTGATCATTATTAATTTATTATTATTATTTAGTTGTTTCATTATTTTGACACTGATTCGCGTTACGGCTACTCCAATGCAAACGGCAACTTTTTTTCTTCAGTCTCTATTGCTTGGTAATAGAATATATTAGATAGACAATGGTGCCAGCCATCATCGTCAAATGAAAAGGAAAGAACAGCACGCGTTGCGGGGTGTCATGGAAGCTACTAAATCACAAAATAAACTGGGAACTATTCTTTTATTTGCCTGGCTTGTTGTCTCAAGCATGTTGATCGTTTAGAACTAGCAGTCGGCGCTCAGCGTCGTCTTGCGGATCTACAAAAGGTCTGGAGAAATCGGACTTGCTTGTCTCGTAGCGTTAGTAAGCCAATCGCGCCATATACAGTGGCTCGTATAATGCCATCTTATACATCTTTTTAGAACGGTGGAATTGAATAGGAGCACGAATATTCCTAATGTACATCGTGCTTAGTTTTTCAGGTTGTCCTAGGTCTTGTATAAATCGTATTTTTTTTACTTATTATTATTATTATTATTAGGCTCTTCCTTTTAATTGGCAATAAAAAGGCGCCACTGTGCCTTCAAGCTTAAAGGGATAGGTTATACAGCGGCAACAAGTTTCGTCTATCTTGCGAACTTCGCTTAAAACGTTTATTGGTTTGCTCATTTATGATTTGTTTAGTGTTGTCTTTTTCATTTCATTGTCAGCGTCACATCTATGAGCCACTGATTGTGCATTGGCAGTATGCACTGTACTTTGTTGGGTCTGCAGGCTTACGTTGATCGTAGGTTTGCTATCACTTGCTATAGAAATGATTGTCTCTGTGTCTTGTCGTTACTTCTTGTTCTAAGATGTGTTTTGTATGATGCTGTTAGGCTATTTGTCGGTGTCTTGGTTTCCATGTACCAAGTCGACGTCTCGCTCGTTCAGTGTGCCCCCCCCCCCCCCCCACCATGGTAAACTGACCCACCTTTGGTCACGATGATCCAACCAATGCGGACCAATAAACAAATATGGTTTTGTATTATGCAGCTCAAATACGGCATTTGGCAAAATCCTTGTCTTGTATAGGGCATGTTGTGTATGACACAGTAGTCGAGCACAATCTTTGAGAAACTCAATCTTTCGACGTAAATATCGATCCATCATAGGTAGCACTTGCTTACAAAATATATATTTACCACAACTGCTTTCCATATTAGAACGTATTGTACAGTCGGAGTGTGTTCAATTACACACTTTGTGTTAACCCGTAGTGCGAACCACGTATTGCTCATTCTCTACTAACGGTACGGCTATCCTAGGCAGCAGAAAAATGCTCGTTGAATTATACAAAGCGCCTATTAAGTGTACGTGTTCTGTAACCTGTACACGAAAAATCAGGTCAACGCAACTATGCTGCATAGGCCATTTTTAGCGACCAAACCTAAAATAGCCTACGCAACCTATTTTAGGTCTGTTGCGGTCTGGGCGATCGTGCAAAGGTACGTTGAATGCAATTTAAGCGGAGACGTACGAGATGTATCATAAAATATGACAGTTCGTCGCAGCACAATGGTCTGTATCCAGAAACGGGATCACTGAGTTGCGGTCTTGTACGTTTATATTACCGAAACCGTTAATATTTACGTTGTTTTCCACTATGCAATTATTACTACCATAAGGATTTACAATCAGGTTAACGATTATGTATCATGGCTAACATATTAATGTACATACTTTTGTGGAGACAAAAAGGAGTGGCAAAGGCTATATTCAACACAGGATTTACTAACACTTGGCTCGATCAATTCAGATCCAAACTAGACCAGTTAACTCGTAGTAGATTTTCTTTTTCTTTTTTCGTACTATTTTTCTGCCTGTCCAAACCGTCGCGTATCTATACCTCACGTTTTTACACACTACTTCCCATTATCAATATCGATACATACGGGTCGAGTAACTTTCTATTGATTATATATTAGGGAGGTCAATCAACAGTTGGGTTTTCAAGCCCATTTTGAATTCCGCTAAAAATTAATCTGTGTATTTACGGTATTTCTTTAACCTTCAATAGTTTCCCTCCAACATTAATCAAGAGAAATTAGACCTTTGGCAAAAAAAGAAAGTATTTATGGAAGCTACTTCTTTGAGAGACCCATTTCCGGGCTTCTGTCCTTTGCTTTGAGTCGCTTGCTGTAGTCGCTCGATCCTGCTACTCCTTCCCATCGTTCGTGGTACTATTTGGCGAAGATCCGGTTTGATCTGAAGTGAAGGATGAAAGAGCAAATTAAAATTAGTGGTTAGTGATCTTGGCGGAAGCAAGTCTAACGCTCGGGCTGAGCCCAACACGCGACCCACATAGAATAAGCTTTGGCTTGATTGTGGCTGGTTGTACATAAACAAACATTACTGGAACCCTTTAAAAAAGCAGTAGCTATAATCCGATACAGCAGAAGAATTTCCGTCTAAGGTTTTCCACAATTCGGTCCGGGTGACCAAAGCCGTTGTCACACAACGGGATCACTGTCGGAGTTCGTTTTAAACTTCAACCATTGCCGGAGCTAAATATTATCGAAAAAACTCCTTTTCTCTTCCATTAATCCTTAGTGTATAGCAGTACTTTTTTTGTACAAGCAATGGTCTGTATGTAAAGCAAACAATATCGGATAAGCAGTCTTTAGATCCCAATAATTTTTCTGATCATTGCTAAACGAGCCGGCAGACGCCATAACCTTAATCATTAATAAATGAGCGGTGCGTGTATTGGGAACCGAGTGTCATTCGTACATTGCTCGTTTACCGTTCATTCATTTTAGGGAGCTTCCATGGGAGATGGGGAAACTGCAGAAGAGAAATGTTGAAAATATCTCGGCGAAGATCGAAAACGAGAAAATGGCAGTTGCGGATACAAACTGTCAGGCATAAGCACGGGCCGGTGGTGCGGTACTGCTGAAATTTAAATTACAATTAATACCTCGTTACTGCCTCTCAACAGAGCTTTTTCTAGGTCTCTAGTCCTTCTGGTCTTACGTCATTAAACTTTTGCGATTTGGCTATTTTCCTTTCGTAAAGTATTGGCGATCTTACGTGTGCTAGGGGTATGAGTGTCATAGCTAATATCGTCAACATATTGAAGTGACTTTCTTAGAAATCGAATCACCAAACGTCTGAAGACTGAAATAAGCTTACTCAAAAGGCTTTCTAAAAACGGGGTCTTGGAAAAGTTGTTACCGCCGATGCGGTGTATATAGCTTCGTAGCAAAATACAACCAGCGTATATTACATATGGATATACTTATACGTATACATATATGTTGCTTTTTCACGCAATTTTCGTTTAGTATGGTGTGATCATATGAAGCTTCGTTTAAATAGCCCTTACACACTGAAACATAGTAATTACATTTTTAGCTTAGAAAGGCGCTAGTGTTCGTTTCAGATTGACGAGAAAAGGAAGATGCTACCTAAATTGGATGTGACTTTAAGGGCGTCTTCACTCAATCAGGGTCTGATATCGATATTGGCATTCTAAGCTTCGTTGTGTTCAAATCGATCCCGCTGGAACAGTGACTCCATCAGTGACGGGCGGTCCTTAGTGCAACCTTGCTAAAAAGTTTTTGATTTTCTCGCACCTATACAGTGATAAAGGGCCTGAACATTCAGATCATTGATGTCAAAACTGGCAAAAGGCACAAAACCAAATAAATTGAGAAAAATGATACGATCGTAAATCGATGCGGGAACTCATTTACCTATCGACCTTACTTTGTCATTTCGTGTAGATCACATTCTCGTCCTTATCATTTATCCTGGCCAGAACCAATGAAAAGAGCATTTACAGGGAAACATAACAAACTGAGATTACAGACAACCTCCTCGGAACATTTTCAATCCATATATTGTTTAAACAAATGTACAAAGCTTCCAAGTCATTGAGTACAGGAAAGCATTATCAAAAATTAACATACGATCATAATCGGTTTATGAGGTGTGAGTGCGGCCGTCGAATCCGTATTTCTATGTACCTGTATTTTAAAATAAAATCCTTTTCGACATCTACTTTTTGTATTCATCGAAGTTACTTTGTAAGGAGATGCGCATGCGCCCAAAAATCTTCCCGAAGCCCTTAACTGATACTCAAGTCGATTTTACGATCGATTTTTATTTTAATATGTCGTCTTTTTTGATGATCATCATTTCATTGCAATCAAAAAAGTATACTCTACACTTCATACGTTTAGCGTTCGATGTAATACACTTTACGACATTAGAAATCAATATATGAATTTTTATGGATTCGGTGGCCAGTGCTTAGAGCCACAAGGTGCATGTGGTTGAGCTTTTGATGTACTAGCAACGTTTTGTGTGACCAGGTCATCACCGACTGAAAAGCTGCAAAAAAATTAACTCTGTCCTCCTTACTCTTTGTACACTGGTTGACTTATGAAGCTAGGGGCAGAAACAAGCATTATGTGATAGATTGAGAAGAAGTATCTGATATCCAGTCTGCCGACATCTTTTGCAGCTCCTCAGAGCTGAGAGCCACTATTCTATAGACAATCCGAAACGGGTGTGAAAAAAACCGCAGTTTTTATTGAATCAAAATTCCAGTTCCAGTTTCATTACGGGCTTTCTTTAAAACAACGCGTTAGTCTCACTGTTCGCACGAATCGCCTGCATGAACTAGGGAATACATTGAAGGCAACGAAGTGGGCCTTATATATGAAGGCGCCATTGCAGGAATAATACTGTCAATGTAATAATAAATAACAATAATAAGAGATAAAAATAATGAAGTAGTTTTCTAGTTGTTTTCAGGGGAAAAAACATGATTAAGCTCCGGATAAAGTCTGAAGGACGTTCTTTGTTATGGATTTGAAACGCGGTAAAATCGTAAACGCAGACTGCATTCGTACTCGTCGTCTTGTTAAACGTAGTGGAAGATCGACAACATAGACGGTCTGGAAGAACAACCGATTGCGCAAAGTGATCCTCTTTTATGGAAACATTTGGACTTTATAAGCTTTTAGCGGCCTAAAAAATTCGTAGGATCATGGAAATGATCTTATGGACAGCTTATAACATAAAGCTTTCTTTATTGGACTGCAACTGCAGGCTTTGATTCAGCTCGACTTGACCAAACGATTCCACTCAAGAAAAGGCTAAAACAAAATAGGTTCGACAATAGATCGGTTAAGGGGTCGTTTCCATGTATGCCTTATTCATTGGTCAACAGGATCCACCCGTTGTAAAGGAGAGCCGTGAAAAGGCCTACGCCGTTTTGATTTTACGTTAGTTCAGTCGACAGGGCTATTTCATCTCTTCCGAAAGTTAGAATGACTCAAATAAAATTAAGAAACGAAATTTTCTGACTGACTCGCTTTATAAATGACGTAATAGTGTCCTTATTTTGAAAATATAAGTTTAGTGATAAAACAGAATGTGCTTTAATTAGGTTTATATAGGAACGTTGCCCCTCGTTCCTATTTGACGTCCCGATGTTTCTCAGAATGCCGAGCAAGAACAAGAAAAGCATCTACGGTCTGGCAACCTAGTAAATGGCCTCATTTCGAAACAACTTGCTTTCTAACCATTTACATACCTCAGAGCCATTTAACAGTAGCGGCCGGCCTCTCACGCCTGACGCTTCCGTAGCGAAACAGCTGGAGCTCTCGACCGACGTATGCATATGATTAGTTATACGGATATTGTACTCATCTACATTTCGAGCTAGTTCAAATGGGGAGCCCGTTAACAAATGGAACCGAACAAAACAATGTCAAATCCACACTTTGTCCGCCAGCCTATCCCCAGCTCTTTTTCTGGTTTCTGGTGTTGAGGCACCTTCTAGGCTTGCGATTGAGCAAATGACCACTCAATCATTCACGAACGTTCTGAACTTTCTCGATGAGGTTATATTTTCTAACGACCGCTCTTCTCGCAACTAGACCTCGGCGGTGTTAAGAATACTCGTTTGAGGCAGAAAAGTTTGCTCTAGCTAAACCGGATACGAGCGATTCATTCTATAATTGAACGTATGTAACGCACGGTCAATGAGTGCTGTTAAATGTTTCTTTCATTTATACATGTTACGAGATGACAGCTACTTCGAATATGACGTCTGTTACTCCGTACCCGACTCTTTGTCACCGTTTTGTAAATAAAATCTTTATCACATAACAGTTTAGAGCTTTGGGAACAATAAACAGCCAGTGTGAGCGTGTAGCGTAAATTACCATCAGCTATAACTTATTTTTTCCTCTAGCAGAATTTAGAGGAGAACGTACATTACATAACTGCATATTATTATTACTATTAACTATTATATTTCTATTTTTAGAAATAAAATGTACATACAATGATCCTCTTTTCAAACGAATACATCCTACTCTAACTAGAAAACAATTCCATAAGATCTGAAGTCTTTAATTTAAATCTTCAAGTTAGATATTATTACGAATGGGGAAATAATAATGATCTAGTCGGATGTTCTCAAATTGGCCCGTGTTTGAAGCAATTTCTTCGCCGGCAGAGGTTATTATAACAGCTGTGCGTATGACTTTGTCTGATCACCCGGATTGTAAGGTTGTAAAACGGAATTAAGAACTGCATCGCTCTGGGAGCCCAGCCAGGTCGCCTTCGAAGCCAGCACAAGAGACAGCTAGGCTTAAAGCATAGAAGAGCCTTAGGACAGATAAGCACATTTTTTTTCGAAGTGTAAATGATTCTGCATTATTTGTAGCGGCAGGTCGTCGTTACCGAAAAGGATTCGCCGAAAGGATCAAATGACCTTTGTCGAATAAAAGATAAGAATAAACAAGGGCATATTTAACGCTATCAGAGTCTAATGTAATGTCAAATTAAAAGTAGAGGCACTCTTATTATTATTCAAACAGGACTTGCAGTGATTAAGCCATTCTAGGTAGTAGTACAAGATGGCGTGTTCAGTAGTCTTGCCTTAATTCGTGTACTACGTTATCAACTATAAATATTATATTTAGTAACTAACGTGACCATATGAACCCCTCCGTAAAAGGTACCGTGTGTCTTCAGTGTAAGAGACGAACTTGGCTAATTTATAGTAGAGACGAGTATATCGCATCTCTGAAACCACTCTGCCACTGTAGAATACCTTCTACAGTGGATCGTCATTACGCTTAGTTTTTAAATATTACAAAGGCGCCATATTTTGGAATATAAAACTTGTAATATATGTATATTGTGTGATAAGCTGTGATTAAATACGATTTAGTTGAAAGCAAAACGGATCAATACGAATGTAGACCTGCGAAATAGACCCAAAAAAAATGATTAGATGATGATGTAAAATACTTTCTAGTGATACTTTTCTTTGTTTACTTATAATATTCCAACATATAGTTAAATAAATAACTTATTGTTATGCTTATTAAGTTATTATTAAACTTATTATGTTTTGTTCGAGTTCAAGTTAATCAGATTATATAATATTATATGTTTAGTTGTTAATTCAATCTAAAAATATTGCTTTTATGTTTGCACCTTTATATTCTGATGCATTAACCCATATTGAGTATTTCGTTAGCTGATTATTGAGCTGTGCTAACGAATAATGTCTTATCAAGACATTTATCATGCGCATTTGTTTGCATCCAAATAAGTACAATACATTTGCCCTCTCTTATACCGAGCCAGGGTTTTCGCTTCGAAAATATCTTCGTGAACGAATGTTCGCTTCCGCATGGCTCCTGCCGTACAATTCCTTGGGCAATCTTCTTTTATTCTATGCGTGCGTTCGCCTTCGTTGGTGATTTCTTCTTTCAACTTGTCCGTAGAGAGGTTTCGATGCGGATAAAAGTGTACATGTACGTCTGAGGGACAATCAGAACCTAACAAACCTCTAATGCTAGAGAATGGAAGCGATTCTGAGTGGTGCTCGCTATGGACAAAAGTTGATATAGGATCAATTCCTGCACCCACTTGCTAAGGTCGCATTTGAAGGCTTCCACTACCAGGAGCTCAAAACGACGATGTAAATCTCCGGATAGCACTGGCGAGTTAGCTAAAAGATAGACGAGCCGGTTTAGGATCACTATGTGTAGTTCCACTGTTCTTTTGAAGAAAAATGTTTGACATGATCTAATTGTTTGCGGTTCTCCGTTGTAAGATATTCCCAAAGGACGCGTATTCCGTACGCTGCAATGGGAGCTTCCTTAAGGTCGAATGAGCTGAGAGTGGTTATGAGGGACAAGTGATGAGGCGATCTGATCGCTTGTGCGGTCAAGACTTCCTTCTTGCATTCTTCGGTGACGTGTACAATGAGACTTCTCCTGTTCGCGGACAAGAGCGGAGACCGGTTTGCATAGAGGAAAGGCAATTCAATGAAGTATAGGTGTGAGTGGCCGCTATCCTGCCTCCTTTTCTAAACTGCATTGATTCTGTTTTGTTACGACGAAGGCTTACGATCAGTCCCAAATCTGTGACTGCCGCGTCGAACCGAGTTAGGACTTGCTGCACCTGGAATCTACTCGGTCCGCATATCACTAAGTTGTTTGCATACAAAACAACTTCGACACATTTCCTCGACGCTTCTACTTGATCAGAAAAGCACTCCGGTAAGATGGAAAATAAGAGTGGGCTTCAATTGTCTTCCCGAACAAGGCCGGTTGTTTCCGAAAGTTCGGCTACTTTGTCGTCGATAGTTATTCTGTTTTTCTGCAAAATCGTAAGGAGAAGGTTGTGCACATTCATAGAGACAACTTTCTCGACAAACGTGGACATTACCACGTGCCTGGGGGCCGAAGAGAGCTACTTCAAGTTGAGGAACACTGCCTTTCTTGACGTCGGCCATCAGGATACTGTACGCCGTTTCTATGGGCCGTTCTTTCCACAACCCATGATTCTCTGTTTCGATGGCCCGCTTCATAAGCAGTTATTTAATTTCTCAGTCAGCAGGTCAAAGAGAAGCTTTCTGCGCCACTCTTCGCCTTGATGATGATGATGATTGTTATGTCGCCATTGTCTTAGGCATTAGGGATCACTATCAAAATAGTATTTCTCCACTAGGCTGGGAGTGTACCAGTACATTAACATTATTAAATAGTACCGTCCAATACGATGCATGAACGACGGCACATTTGAGATGTTCATTGCAGATCCTATGTGGGCCGGCGGCTTTCTTGTTGCGCAGGCTTCTAGGACCTTGCATTAGGTCCTGTGAAGTATTATCGAAGCATATCGAGATTTCCTTTCATCACGTTATGGCAAAAAAGGAGTCGCGCATGGTATCGTATCCCATCATGCAAACATCTCTGAGAAATAATTCAGAAGCTAATTGGTCAATCAACCGACCTGCTGTGGTTCATTAGCCACTTGTATGGTTGACAATCTATATCGGCGATCAAACGGGTCTTTAGCCGTGGAAAGTATTACTGCCTTTGTGATGCACATGTACAGATCATCTTAAAAATTGAAGCTGGAGGGTAGAACTCGAGTTGTACCTCGGTCACAAGCCTCAAAGCCGTTTGGGGCCTTTGCTAAGGCTGCAGGTACAATTGAATTAGGGTCTATACAAGAGCTGTATTGTTGACTGGAGAATTTCAACCAGATGCCCTGCATAAGGTTCGGTATTTATAGCGTCAAATGCAAAAAACAAACCTCATTTGGTCCAGGAGCTTGTCTGCATCTGGGTGTCTCGCCGGAACTCTGCAGGCTGCGCAGTTGCTTTCGGCATGTAAGCATGAACGCTTGCACCCTCTGACACAGAACGATTCTCATCCCAAGCATTTATCCTATTTCTTTGTACGTCCATCGCAAATATACCGGTAATGGAACGTCCTGAATGTCCTACGAAAGTTGGTGTCGACATGGTATTGACTACTTACCAAAGTCTCCACGCAAGTGTGTGTAGCACGGCTGTAGTACAGCTCGGGTTGGGCTGGTCGAAACGAGCGTTGAAGTCGTCAGCAATGACCAAAAAAAGGTAAAATCAGAAGAAAGATAGCGCTTTCAGTTCTCTGACGAGTTTCGCTATCAGCAACGTGCGTTGATTCCAAATCAGTCGGTCGAACATAAGCTGCTAAGAGACTTAGTCTCTGCTACATAATGCAATGACGTTTCAGCTAGGCATAGCGTGGGGAGGCCTATCTATCATTATAGCAAATGGAAATGCTGTCCAGTGCGTTGCATTTCATTGCATGACAGTACACAGAATAAACATGCGGTAAAGTGAAAGGACCAGTTGTCCAAGTTTTCGTTTCTATTCAGGATTCCCAGAGAAAGAAACGCCAGAGTTACAGCATCCTCATAGCTGCACTGCGTAAGTCTTAACGTTTCCTCGAGGTTTAGTACCACTGCAAGACCTGTGATTGCCCTCCCAGGCAGCTGCGCTAATTCAACGTGTCGCGTACCGAAGCCGGCTTTTCAGCCGTCAATGCTGCAGTAACAAGTTTCACGAAACCCGCGACCAGTGCAGCAAGTGGGACCTATTAGGTGTGATGCAGCTTCTTGCCTTCCTATTAGCGATGGCTTCGTGTGGCGTTTATTTGCCCTTTGAAGCTGATCCAGTCGGCGAAATGCTTGGTGTTGAGAGTCTGCTTGAGCTAGCTAAATTTGGCCTTAAAGCCCCCTCGTGCTCGTGTGTGATGGCGCAAGAGAGCCGTCATCACTACCGCCGGACCGACTCATAGAAACAATTTTCTGATGGCGTTACACAGTTCGCAGGCTGACTTTGTTCTTTTATCTCTTATTTTTAAAAACACCGCCTATCATAAGTAAGTGTTGTTCTTTTTCGGATTCTAATAATATAGTACGAAATATAGGATACGAATTCAAGTAAAATTACATTAGTCCCTATATTTCAAGTTTCGTGTGCGATACCGCTGTTAGGCATTTCTACATTATTCTGCCACAAAGATTTCTTTTACTGTAGCCTAATATATAATTATATGACACAGGGACAACATTTCACTTCATAGAACATCGATTGCTGATCTATTCGTACACTGATAGATACGAGCTGCATTTAGAGAACTTCGCAGGTTGAAGGTGTTCGCCCTCAAATCACATAGTTTCTAAGCCTAGAAGTATTGAAGTACTGGCAAAATGTTGCTCAGGTTCAGAATACTAACTGCCGCAGATTCTGTTCAGACTATTCAGACTGTTCAGAAGATAGTTGCGTTTGGCAACGATTCCAGCTATCTAACAATATATTCCTCCGACTATATACAAAGGAAAATAAGTATTTGAGCAACTATTTTTCAATCAATGGGAATCGATTCATGGGAGTATCACTGACAGTTTAGTAAAGCTTTGTGTTTCGAGTCGTATCTAACTTGAGTAGTAAATAAAGACAACTAATAACGAATAAGGGAAGCTGTTTCAAGTGGATGGCGTAAATTTCTGTTGCCAGAAGCATAGATCTGGAACGACTACGAGAATATCCTTCACGCAAATAAAAACAGGCAACTTACGAGGATTAGCTTCGGTTTTATGGTGTTGAGTGTGAAAAGCGGCAAATACTAACGTCGAATATCAAAATAACGCTGCTTTAAGAGGGTGCAACGTTTTTAGCACTTTTGTTCTCGTATTAAGAATGCACTGGCATCCTTCATCGCTCTACGATCGTATAGCCGACTATTGTCTTTAGGGCTTTTAGCAATCAAGTTATAGTGAACGTACAGCAACGAAGGCAGCTTGTCATATAATCCTAATATCGAGCGGAAGTTCTGCGGAAGTCGGCAAGGAAATGTTTAACTTAGAAATGATCTTTCTACGAGACTATCCATTAAACAGCCAGGATTAGTGAATAGAGGTAAATTGAATTTACTGCACGACAACACACAACCATAGACTGCAAGAATTAAAATTAAAGGTTCATTGCGAAACATTACTCCCGTAGATGACCATCTCGTTCCACTATACTAACCCCGTTAGTCAATGTTTAAATGTTGCTAGTTTTTGGGTTAAAACTAAGATCGCAAGTAAGTCTACACGACAAATGTGATAAAGTAAATAGGCACTTGCCAGTTTTTCGCGTCACATAAAATCAGTCACTGTGTGTCCATATAATTAATAATTAATTGTTTAATTAACAATTAATTTTAGCGATGCACCAAAGTGCCAAATTTCACAACGCCTGTCGACGCGTACGCTTATTTCTGATCGTTCCTAATAACAACTACACCAATTCGTCATTTCGTGTCGTCATAAACAACCACCAGGTGTCAACGAAACGTAATTAGTAATATGTTTAAAGCTAGCAACGTCACACTTAAAGCTAAATAGATTTGCAGCAAAAGGTTAGTATTTTGAATTCTCTCAGACATCCATTTGGCCGTATGATAAAAAAAGCCTATTCATTATTTTGGCTTTGGCTATCTTATTCTATACTATAGATTTATGCCATTACCCGACGAGGCAGCCTATAAGGAAAGTCCCTTACCCTATCCCCCTATGCCACACTCTCGGCAAACGAACGCGCCACATTAACACTGTAGTGAGGCCAAGCATTGTGAAGACAATAGAAGAGGGGCGCTAGGGACCGTATAAAGCTGTGGAGTTCATTCATGGTAATGTACTCAATGGGTTCAGAGGAGCAAGGGGCGTTGTCGTGTTGCTTCGTAGCTAACAGTGTAAGAAGTTAACCTTGAGACAACTACGCACAACCCGGTATAGCAAGTTAGACTGCCGGCTGCTAAGGCACTGACGCATGAGTGAACCTAGGGTAACGCTCCTGTAGGGAGAGGTAGAAAGCGAGAGAAAAAAGGGTGCGATAGGTTCCAAAGGTGCCGAAAAGGCGCGTGCGGGGTTAACGATGTTGATAAGCTTTCTTTAGGTTCACGGCCATAGTAGTCCCGCTAATGCACCTTCTCTAAAAAGGTGATGTCTGCGTGTTTCACACTGTGCTCAGCTATATATATCACCACTATTTTCGTTCGCTTCTACAGCTTAGACGGGCTACAATGCAGTATCTAATTTAATTTTCACTAAGTTCGTTTGGTACACATTCTCATTTGAGCTTTAACCTACGACATATAATAGCTTCTGCTCGTTCGTATCTCTCAAGCTTCACCGAGTTCGCTCGGGGTGTTCCCTACGGCGGAGTATTATTTGCTCAGTCGAAATTCGGAATCAACGGGAAATGTTTAAAAAAAGGGAAAAAAAGAAGGAAAAGCAAGCTTACCCACAGTTGATAAGCTTCGCTATAGAATGCTATGACTTCATTCAATAAAGAGCAAAATATGTTTTTTTTTTTTTCGGAAGGAGTGCTAAAATATTGGATTATGTTAGTACGACTGGCAAATGCTTCTCACCAAAGCCGACTCAAGTTCAGTAACGTAGATCGAGTCGATAATATATGTATTACGGCTTGTACCCGCTGGTGCCCGTTTCACCTACTATATGTCTTTGTACTCCGGAAATCAACGTTATGCACTATTTTTTTTGCTAGGAAGGCTTTAGCAAACGAAAAAAAGGACAGATGCCAAAGTATATTCCATGGGGTTGCTGTTCGGCTACAATCGACCCGATCAAACCTTCCGCTTGTTCTTTCGTTTCTGTTCCAAAAAATACTTCGTATGACACCGTATCGGACTCCTCTTCTAACAAACGTCTTTGCTATAATTGTTTTTCAGTACTGATGTAGCCTTAATGGACATGTGAAGTTTCACATCTGTTGTTTACGATGCAGACGCCCGGTTAACTGTCAACCATCTTTGGTTCAGACGAGTTGAATAACAGTCATTACTATTAACCCCATACAGACACATGGACCTAAATTTGTTTTCGATCTATGGAATCAGAATCATTTCTAAGTACACAGCTCAACGCTGTTTTTCGCCACTACCTAGTAGGTATGTATTGTAAAATTTCGCGGTAACCCTCTGCCATTTCAGCCCAGTAAACGGAGGCTTAGTGGTATTCTCCGACCTTTTTATATTTTTCGACAAATGTTAGATGCAGTCGGATTAAAAGGCTCCCAGCTCATGCATGAATGACGCTTTCGTTACTTCTGGGATTATCGTGATCCGGTGATCAGTCGGCAGCGTGTATAGAATTTGCTCAGTTCACTTGCTTAGATTCAAGTGTCTTTTGATTCGATATATTGCCCATAGGATCTACTGTATTTACTCCATTCGTATAAGCTTTGGAACATTGTTGCTTAGTAACCGAGTTACAGTCTGTTTCTATTAGCCTACCACATGGCGACAACTGCGCTAACTCTACGTACGCAGTTCTGATCAGCCAGTAACAATCTCAGTAGTCCCCTTTCGGCATGTTCACATATTCATGCTGTTTGCTATTTGTCCGGTTGTCGTTTCGGCTCAAGACTGACGTCACCGCCAATTGCAAATAGCATTTCAACATTATTTTGAATTCAGCTTCACCCGTTCTGTCTATCCATATTGAAATAGATCCATTTTTTCTTTGGATTACGCAGAAGAACATACTCTGATACTGGTCATGCTCCATCGGCTTTTAGGGGTTACCGTAAATGCTGGCTAGGACAAAACAGGACGTAGGATGGTCTAACTAACAAAAGATAAGATAAGAGAAACTCACAGGATAAATGGGTTCACAGAAGATAGGGTCTACCAAACAATCGAGACCGTGCTGCCCGCAACGAAGGTATGCCAAGGCTTAGTTTTAGTCATATGTGAGGTGTTTATGCGTTAGGGTACGCTTATCACGAGACTAGCAAAAATTCATTACTATCCCAAACGCATACGCTATATAGTATATGCTCATAATCTGACGTAGGGTCGCTTAGATCTCATAACATATTTGCTGTTTCTGCAATTGGCCTCAACGAAAGTGAAATTCTGTGTAAACAAATTCCCGGCTCGAAAAGGTGCTAAATCGGTTGCGCCTGATACCTCATTATGAAGGGATTAATAAGCACCTGCGGAGACTATCCTAAAGGGATTTACATATTTCCATATCTAACTTTACCAACTGAAAGGTCGTCGGACGATTCTAAGGTCACATTGTCTCTGTATAGAAAATCGTACGTTTACTTGAACAGAGAAACCTTGCCTAAAAAATCTCCGTGACATTATATCTATAGATAGATGATATCTATATACGTTATTCATATATAAAAAAACAGGCCTTCTCGACCAAGGACCTAATGCACAGCTGACTAGCGAATTGGATGAATAGATGTAGTAATAATAAGTTTTTGATTTGGTAAAAACAATTAGCGTGGCAAGCAGAACGTTTTACGAGTTCTAAGGGTTCATTAAGCTCCTCGAAACGAAATTTAATGAGCATGATTTAAATTGGGCTGTGCTATGGTGGCCCCCTGTAAATCTGCTCGGGCTTACGAGCATTTCTTTTATGCTACTAAATAATTAGGTTTACACTCAGTCTGGACGTGACTGACAGGGTTTTCTTGTGCTCGTATCTGCTTTTGAAACAAGGTGCAATCTGGGTCTTGAAAATAGGCGTTAATTAAAACATGTTAGGGTTAGTCGATTGGCGCACGATTGATCAATATAATTACATTACCCCAAGCTCAATGATTGTCTTCACTGAGAAGAGAGATTGCATCGTAACGTAGCGCCAGTGCGCGGTCTCAGACCCACTTAACGTGTAACGACTCATACTTCGTTTGAATTGCAGAAGCGTAAAACGTAGACACGACCACTTAACTGTTAAATAGATCTCAAGTAATAAAGGTATTTGGATGAATGCAGATACTGTCAAGGCGTGGTGAGACGTTTTCTGGTATACTTCTGTCTATTTGATGCTCGGCTTGTCTTGTTATTACCGAACGTGTTCCAAGAAACGTCACTCTCACCTAGCATAAGTATGAAATGGCAGTATAGTAAACAATTAGGCCTATGGGCATTCCCTTCGAACCAGCTATAGTGATTTTGCCAAAAGCACGTGGATCGGCAACGACGTGCATACTCAACTCAGCTGTACGGGATCACTGATTTTAGAAGTGCGTTGCAAAAATAGAGAATGTTTTTCTTAGTTTCAAGGTCATGAGATAGGACGCAGGCTAGAAGACAGGCATGGGCCGTTCCAGCGAAATTGAAGCTCTAAAATTAGGCCAAAAAAAAGAGTTGTGTTTAGTTGTGAGGCATGTCTAGCAATCATCGATATAGCGGCCGCAAGGTTACATTCATCGTAGCGGGACGAAGCCAACCGGTAAATAGAGACATTCGAAACGTATCTGAAAAGCTGCCTAATCTTCATAGAGCAGTACGTAGAACACTTAATTTTGTTAATCCGACACAATGCGTTGAAGCTTTGAGTCATGTTAATAATGTAAACTTCAGTACTAATTAACAAACGCGTCTAAAAAAAATACAACATGTGTTTAGATCTGAAAAATACGCCGGATTATTAGCAGCCTTATAAATTATATGGCAGCCATATACAGGCCACTCTGTACCTACGTTAATACGCTTCAACGTTTACCTTTTCATCTGTCAGTCGAGATATCTGCGCATGAAGACATTATTACTATATGCGTAAAAGGAGGTCGTATCTGTGTTGATGCTGGTGGCACGGATACATAGTGAAGTTACAATACGAGTGCTGGGTAATGTGTGCCGATTAGATCTTCACGGCAATTTCTAGATATGCCTATTGAAAGGCCGATATTAACTATGGTTCGCAACAGATTTATAATAAGAGAACGAAGTAAGTTCGGCTTCAATTTGCACTCGAAATTGTTGCAGTCGCGTATTGAAGCACCTTACCCATGGCCAATGGTCGCATTCCGGCACAGTCTCTCAAAGCTTACTCGCAGCAAATAAGCTTCAAACCTTCACCTAATCTGACGTTAGGCTATATAGAGAGAAGCGTGCTCTCAGTCAGTTAGAAAAAAAAAACTACATGAAACACTATGCACGTTGGAGTCGTGTTAAAAGTTTGTTTGTGATTGCGACTTGCAGCAACAACAACTCTATCCGAGAAAATTTACGTCAAATCAAAGCACTTTGACGTATAGAATTTTTTATTACAGATTAGCGCAAAGCGCACTGAACGTACGTCATAGCCGCATAGTTAGATCTGTTTCATAATTATGTACATGGTTCCCACTAATAATGGCTTGATGAGCTACAGAAGACCGTTTGTTCGAGTCTTCGCTGTTTGTACGAAAAGCAGTATTCGAATTACTTGCAGTTCCAGCTGCTGGCCTATTATGCTGGCCTATTGTGTAGCAATAGCGAGAAACTCTTGCTTTGGCCATGATTCACTTATCGTCAGCGGACGGTTTACGTGGTCCTACTCGAGGTAGGGCTTGATCAGAGTCAATAGCAGGATACTCACTCTGACCAAAATAATACGCTGTATATCAAATATCACTTATTCGAATCGCATTTTCTATTAAAAGAAAAAGTTCAGTGCAAAAAGATTCGAATGGGGTTATGTCTGCGATCTAGACTAGATTTTTTTTGCTAGACAATGGTGGCAAGTGTGCAAATCTATTAGCGTGAATCAATGTGAAAAGTCTCGATCTAAGTCAGAACCCGTTGCACGGCTGTAACATCGACTTCTTTCCGATTCTGTCATTTGTGACTTGTTGATTTTTTCTGTGGGACTCTATGAAAAACGAAGCCTTTCCATCACCTTGAGCGTTGTATTCGTGCCGCTGAACTATTCATTCAAAGATGTAACAAAACAATGACGCGAGACGAACCAAATTATGCACACGGTTTGTGGGAAATAACTCGTCTGATATTTTTTTTTCGACGTGTACGACAAATTAGAGCGCCCCGACTGGGCTAATTGTTCTACTTCAAAAGCAGCTGAACCCATATCTGCAACAACAGGACCTTAACTAATTACGTGTTTCTAGCTATATTAGAATTTGGATGATACACTACCATATGCACGCTATCCCTATACGACTGTCCAGGCGTCAGTACACATGTCCTTCTTTAGTGGGTAATACCTTCAACTAGAATTGGACATGGCTTATTTGCGGGAGGCAACATATTGACCTACGTACTCAGAACCGAACGATGTCAGATGTCGGAGGTAAGATGGACAGCCAACGTTTCGTAGACGTCTGGAGAACGTTCGGCGCTGTGTAGGAGCCAATCAAGCGAAAAAGATTACGATGGAAGTTCCACAAATAGCTAACTTCACTTCGCGATTATTAATTGTAATTTACTAATCAGCCTCGTTAAACAGGCTAGAAATAGGGACGAATCGAAGAGCTCGAGATTGCGAAGTTTCATAAAAGTTGCCTGGCTGCAGGTGTCGAACAATGATACCATAAGTTGACCAGAAGATTAGTGAAGTTATAAATTCATATTATTTCATATCATAGTATTTTTGTCTAAATGATAAAAAATATTTTTTACGCAGTACATTAAAGGGTCAATGAAACTTTTTGAAAGTGTGCACCTCATTCTTGACAAGTTAATAGATGTAACTTGATGCTTATTAGGTTATAAAAGATTTCGTTTAAAGTATGCGGCCTTTGGACTCTATTGAGTATCTTTCCGTTTCGGGTAGGCTATCAATGTTCATCGCCCTTCGTTTGTTTAGTTACTTTCTTGACCCATGTTTATTTTATATAACTGTAGCTCACATGATAAATCCTAGCAGTAAGTACAACAATTGAGTGACCATTAAGACTCCTTTTTTAAGCACAAACGTCACCATGTCGAGTTATGTTTTGACATTACATTTCTCCTTTGCTTCGAACTGCCTTTTGCAGTAAATACGCCTAATAACTAAATTCCGCTTGTTGTCACTGTGAAATCTTTCATTAGATTATTTCTTAAATAATATAATACTCTTTAATGTTATGGCACGTGTAATTACGGTCAATTTATTCGTATCCCTTAACACTTTTATTTCTTTCTAAGCCTGTTTCGCCGTTACATTTGCAGCTTCGCCTCGACACGGTAGCGCTCGCTCTTTACCTCATTATTGGCTCTTCGTATTCAGGCTGTACTATTTGGTGAAAAATGATGTCCCTTTACAACGCGAGCAGGGTGCTTGTCTAGCATTGACCTGCTCTGAAACTTTAATATCCCTTAACTTGTTACGACGGCCAACTTGCGGTGTCTTACGTAGCAGCCATGTTCTTTCACCACTTGTGTACTTTCACAAGCCAGAAAGCTTAGTTTGATTTTCGCTCATTTTTTTTTGCCAGACAGAAGCTTCTGGGCAATCGTACGCGTTAGGAAGCTTTTCGTCGACAGACGTAGTTGACGCGTAAACGCTAAGCCTCCCATCTCGGTTATTCCCAAGTTGTACTTTAATCGCCTTTCGAAGGCGTTCGATCCGCTTTGTGTTACTTCACACCAAAATAAGTTACTTGTCATGCTTCGTCCCATTGAGTTCGCAGATGAGAAACAAAAATACTTCGGCAATGCCAACATTTAGGCACAGGCTGTATAGGCACGTAATTACATGTTCGCACTTACGGTTGTGGGAATCGAACAAAACATTCTACGTTGATAGCTGATATTAAGCTTAGTAAGTTTCCGTTCCCTGAGAAGAAAGCCTGGCAAGAACAGGGTTTGGGACTAAGGATAAAAAGAGTCCTTATAAAGCGCCGCGTATCTTTTACTTTACGCCGTAGCTCAGTGAAAGGCGATGGACATGTGATGTCTGTTTATACAAGTCTTTAGCGTTTCATTGCAATCGCCGCCGTCCCCAAACTGATGCCACCGCCGGACTGACCTCTGTATGACGTGTGCTGAAGACTTCGTGTTCAAGCTTAACACAGAAACGTACGTCGTCGGATCTAGCAGTTTCTACAAAGAACAATTTACAGTGAACGAAAAACGGGGTACAGGAATGAAATTAAAGATGAAACTTTAGCTGAACAAATGAACGTTGAAAATTGATTCCATAAATATGGCTGTGCTTTTATATCGTAAATTGCGCACTACAAAATGTTTTCTATGCTTCCCTATATTTGTTTCTATCGGTACTTCCTTTGCGTATCTCTGGCGATGGGATGGGACAGAAAAAGAGGGCAAACGAGAATTTACCATGGACGCCGTCCAAACAAAACGTATCTGATGTGTCATATACAGCGCAGAATGTTTATAGCTTCTATAATATAATTTGCTTAAGCTTTATTATAACATTCCTTAGCCTCCAGGAATTGTATTTATTAAGCGAATGCAGCGTAGTCAACCGCGATTTGCTATGGTTTTCGGCATAGTAATGTACGAGGCCGGGGTGTGATGTCCATGGAACTTATATATGTAACGTAATGTGCGTGTGTATATATTGTGTCATTTTATGCATGCACTCGCTTCGTAGGTCACCAACGATGGTGCCCTATAAAAACAACGCATCATAGACAGTTAGCAAAAAAAAACTTACGCTCAAGCTACGCGGTGAATTGACTTCGACTAACATTTTTCTATAGTTAAGCCTTCGATCTGGCTAACTTCAAATGCCGTGCATATAATCAATGCACACGAGTATCGACCGTGAAGACTGAGTTCGAACTATGATGGGTATAAGGTAGACTGAAGCCCCTTAGATCAAGTACAATTTTTCGAAGCAATATCAGACTATATCCCGAACCATAGCCCAAGCTTATGAAGGGGTCCTGGGTTTAGTGGGTGAGGGTCCCACAGTACCAGGCAAACAACAAATCTATGAAGTCTGGTCTATATAATTCATTTGCCCTCAACCTCCTATAAAAAAAAAAGAAAGAAAAAAAAGATCAAGTACAATTTAAATAATTGCATCGGATTGTGACTTGTGAGGGAAAGCCATAAGCCATAAGCTATAGGAGACAGTGCTGAGGAGCGTAAGTACGAAATGATGATTTTTAGTCCTGAGAGAGGTAGGCGTACATTTAAAGTGGAAATTGAAAATATGTGGGTTGTCAGTTATTTACGAGCTAACAATATAAGCAGATAAGTTTATTGGGCACAATATGTGCGTAAAATAGTTATTCAGTAAAATACAATGGCCTTTGGCAGTAATGTTCCGTAAGGTTACGTTCTTTAATCAGTGGGCATGGTTCGCCTTGAGATACTTTCGTTTCATCAAACATAGCACAGCTGACATTTGATTGTGTAATCACTGAAATCGTTCATTTAACTGAAAGACTCAATAGGCAGCCTACACAGGATGAGATGCTATGCATACGTAACGCTTTGCCTACAAACCTATTAATATATCGGTTCTCCCGTCCTGATAAACGTATGGGTTATAAACAGCGTTGCTTATTGCAATGTACTTCCGCATCAATTTTTTTCCCATCGCCAACACGTAGCTTCGATAAATGGTATCTATTGGGTGACACCATTCGAAGTGTGACTGGTAGGCGAATCCTGCAATTGCTGAAAATGTTAACTATAATTGATACTGCATTAAAATACAATTCTATTGTTATACACAAATATGCGTTGGCTATCTATACAAATCAGTTATTCAGTCAAGGGACTCTACCACGATTTCCGTGAAAAGGCCTGATGTAATAGTGTACTCACTACAGTAAATACAGTCACGCATGTGCCTATAATGCTTGCGTATGGAAAAACATTGGCCTGTTACTTCTGCTTCAACCGCAATGCCCTTTGAGGTTGTCCATATGTGTTTTAAAATAAGATAAACGTTTCACAACAAGTCTGAATTAGAATCATGCGGGTTACATCGTTATTATTACAAGTCCTCTGTCATGAAACAGTCAGTAAATGAATGTCAGCTTTTATAAATACGTGCCTCGAACTAAGCGTATGCAGTGTGAAAGCCGGTCGGAGTTTCACAGAACCTAAGTAGGAGCAGTAATTAGTTGTTCAAGTATTATCGACGGAGAAACAAACCAGCAAGAAAAACATGCATGGCGTATCTATATTATATTACAATAGGTTATATGCACAACAGAAATTATAATAAATTTTACCAAATATTACTGCTCTGTAGAAAGACTGTTATTTAAGTTCGAAGGCCATAGAAGACTTCACGTACACGATTCCTCAACGCCTCAACATACCAGACGTAGAGAAGTCGAGGCGCCTCACGCGTCATATATCTGATGAGCGGTTTTCCATCAATACGATCCACCTACAAGCGTGAACGTATTTTCCTGTCGAAGCACGAGCGGGATTCCTTTTTTAAAAAGTATTTGGATGTTTAGCGTAAAATTAGAACAAGGGGCATCTTGAAAGCTGCGTGGCTTTCTACTAATGCGAAAAACGCTTTTCGTGAAAATACACAACCCGTCGTAATTACCCTTATCGAATGGACTATACGTGTCTATGCCAATGGGCTTGCATTAATCATGTCTAGTATTCAACTGCTGAAATCCGTGAGGTGTTGCTTTGGCCGAATCAGACGTTTCGGGTCTCCTTCCATTTAATCCATTTAATCAGACCAGGCTCCCGGGTCGTCCTTCTACCTTTCGTTCCTTTTTGACCTCATGTATTCCGCCATTTCGCCTAATCTGTGCTGACTGAGCTTCCCTACTTAGAGCCCCTAAACGTAAGGTTGTGTCTTCGGCATCTTCCCTTCCTTTGGTATTCTTCCCGGTATTGCAGAAATGTATAAATCGATTGAGATTATGAGCAAAGATGTCCACTCCCATCAAAATGGACGAGTTCATAATGCGCTGTTACCTAAATGAAAAAAATCGTGAATTAATAAAGAACATACTGGAATAGAGAACATAATATTGCACGCGCATCTCACTCCAATTGCTAGTAATAGTATTTTATTTAGAAACGGAACGCATCCGTTGCATAGCCCATCACGACCCTAGACGAGGCCTTTGACTGTCACTAGCCTGAACTTGGCACTTACACGTCGCAGCTACCTGCAATTTAAAAGTAGTAATTAATTTATTGCTTCAGTCAGGCCATGTCTTCATCTGTGGTCGACACAGATTAAATACGTAGCGGATAATGCTATGTTAAACCTTGTGTCGTACTGGAATCTGCAATCACGTATTTGGTACAGTTCATCAGAAAAATGGAAAATTAGCATCGATCTTCATGAAGGTGAGAAGAATACAGTGCATAGATCTGATCATCGAACTTGAACTCGTCTCGTAATTGATATTAATGAATAAACAACAGCAGTCAGAAGTCTTTTAGTCTATCTTATTCAACGTACGGCGTTTGGTCGTACCCTGGTGTAGATTGCCGTTCATTGTATATAATATCAAAGCATATTTAAGCTTGAGCTGCTCTGGATTCCCCAAATCGTCCTGATACAAGCAGAACATTGACTGCTTGTTGCATGTACTGTGTTTCTTATTTGGTAGACCAATCAGCCTTAAAACTGATCCACACTTACCACCGCGTGCCGAATCCGCTATTCTAGATCTTGAGATTGAAGATCGATATAGACGTCTTGAGTCTTCGTTGACACTAGCTACAGTCGATCTAAAGGCTATCAGCTTTATCGGGTTATTCCGATTTATTACGTCTTAAGCATGGTTCAGCAACACATTTAAGACTTACTAGGTACTTACGTTCAAACAAGACGCCGCCAGCATCAGCGAAACTTCATCTCCAAATTGCTTCTTTTGGATATTTCTTCTGTCAATGCTAAGGATGTGACAAAGACAGAGGTCAACTTCAAGGAAAAATCGAGCCTTAAGAATCTACTGACTGGCTATGGACCGAATTCGTTCATAAATTTTGTACTTCAGGAACTCATTTACGCTTAAAGCAAGTTCTTATCGTCTCATAATTCAAATATAAAAATTCGTTGTCTTTCATTAAAGAACAACTTTCGAATTTTTTGCACGTTTATACAGTCGCTGTCCTGAACAAGTGGCTCTATAAACATATTATCACTATACATGTTGCTTTTATACATTTGGCAAGCCATCTGCCTTCCCGGAAGCTGTATCACAGAATTACACTCCTTCCGTGGCTGGCTCCTAATAGAGTTAGCAACAGAATACGCAGGCTTCGAAGAAGAGATGTTCTCGTTTCCATGCTGAATTCCGATAAGGTTTAGGCGTTCACCTCCTGACAAGGTTCTAGCTTTAACGGCCGAAGACCCTGCTTATATCTGTTTAATAAAAACTAGGTGCCATCCTAACGACAAACTCACATGTTCGTCACTCTTACGAAATAATTAGATATAACGCATCGAGAGCTAGAACTGGAGTAATCAGCTTAAATGATGATGTTTACATATACTTTATTGACTCTATTGTGGCAAATGATTATGTTAAACGAGCATTAAAAATCGCATAAACATCCTCTTCGTAGTAATAAAATTGGTAGATCCGACCGCTAACAGAAACAGATAATTATTATTACTGACTGAAATGACTTCTAATTAGAGGTAAGAAAATAACTGTCTCGAGATAAACTACATTGGTCCTCTTTAGATTGTAGCTATGAACGTTTGTTATACTAGTCATAAGTTCGGTCAAGCCGAAAGTTCCAATACAAGTTCGAAATACTAACTTTACAATTAGCCAGTCGAAATGGCATATGTTTCGCTAAGAAAATCAAGCATTTTCTAAGCACAGCAGTTCATATCAGACGGCTCTGTGAAAATATTGATCTACTTGTTTCAACCACTTTTTTATTGCCCCCTAGTGAAGAAGAGCCTAACGGAAAGCCTTCGTACTCCGTACGGGACTGTGATTCATTAGCACGGAGGCATTTTAGATTCAAATTGCTGAAAATTCCGAAAAACACAGGTTGTATTGACTAAGTTGGTAAGGTGCAGTATTGAACATGAGCAGATGCTATTAGTATAGGGCTAATATGGTTTAAAGCTCCTGGATTGAACCTATTATCATAAACGCCTATACCACTATATATATATATATATATATATATATATATATATATATATATATATATATATATAATT
>NW_019211458.1:36295163-36356210 GCF_002443255.2 Varroa destructor | reverse complement strand
TATATATATATATAATTATTGCAAAACTTAAACATGTAGTAACTAACTCAATAATGACCACTAGTCATCGTATAGCTGCTAGCACCTTTTAGCATAGGAAGATGACGATATGGGCGAAAATATTTACTTAACCCGACTGTTAACAAAAAAAACGATTTGAACAAGAGAAAGGACCAGGTTAATGTTGGATTAGTCATTAAGATCCCCCTCTCGTGTTGTCTAATATAACGTTATATGGGTTACTAGATTCTGATACAACTGCAGTTGAAGATATCCATAGCCTTGTACCATTATACATTACAATCTCCAGTGAGGCTATATAGGACATATAGGATTTTGACGTTTCAAGGGGAAAAAGCTGTAGGCTCAAATGACGAAGAGGATACTTCGTACCCATTTAATGCACAGCCGGCTTGGTTGAAAATACTGATAGACGTATGAGTCCTCGTGAACCTTTGCTGAACGGTAAAAAATTATGTTTTTAATACCACATATATTGGCACATTTATAGTGAAGTTCATTCGTGCGCTGAGATAATATGAACAAGAAAGTCCATCCTTAAAAAGCATCTATTTAATATCACCATAAATGGTTCCATGGCACAATTTAATGTTTATAAATTCTGCCGTAGCCTACCTCTGAAAGATTTTGCTTTCGCAGCTGCGCTAATGTACAGATGCCTCTAACAAACTGTCATTGCAGACTATCTTCACAACTTTACTGTATCATCGTAAAGCTCGAGTATTTTTCAACGAAATGCAGTCACGTATAAATCTGAAATTTTACAAATTCATTCTTAAATGAAACTCAATAAAATAAACGAATCCATATAACTTTGAAAGGAAAACAACAGCTGCAGCTTACGGGTTGCTAGTAACTTTTCTCAATAAAACTGGTTCCGGAAAACGAATGATCTCAGCAATTTCATACTACTTCAAAGTATCGTAAAGGACTATTTTCTTATGGGAATCTTCATCAGATTGCTTCCATCAAACTAACTGTGTTACATATCGATGTATAGTATTTTAATTATGTATGAAAAGCTAGCGAAGCAATATCCTTTACCGATAATAACCTCGAAAAAAAAACGACAACTTCTTTTATAAAAGCATTAAAATGTGTTCACCAGTACCTACCTCTAGATACCGCCTTCATTCCTACACTTATGTGTACTAATCATCGAAAGTGGCACAATGGGAATTTTTTTTTAATCGTAAGATACAACCTAGATTTTCTAATCTTTTCTTGCCAGCGTGCTATCACTCCCAAGCTTTGAAGAAGTCAAAACCTGAATTTCTCCGCAGATTGATGCAAGGGACAGATTAAAAAATTTTTTCAAAGACTTCACTTCTTCAAGCCTCTCAAAGCGAACGTTTTTAGGTAAATGCTTACTAGGTGTTTAGATAAATACTAAAATAAATACTTAAAGATCCCAGGAAATAGCGGAAATTACCGCAGCGCCCACATATTCCTAGTATAGTTTTCGCTGATTAAGGCGTTAAGATTTAGACGCCGCTCTCGTTTAAAGCGGCAGTTCCTTTGGAGCACTCAAGTGGAGTTTTTCAATCACTCAGTCGACTTGGCTGGGTCGCCAATACACCGACAGATAAATGGTGCAATGAAGTTCAGACGATCATCTTCTTGATTAAGCCGTACGACTGAGTTATGAAACGTCGTAGTGGAATACCACAAGGGCTATTTTTGGAAATAACGTATTATCATGGTACATGGGATATTCTCGACAGCTTCTAAGTAGCTTCCATATGGTGGTTAGCAACTTGGTCTTGCTGATCTTCACCCCTAAAAAACGCTGTTCGCTAAATCAGTTCGTGTGCGATCAGCAGAAAATGAAGCAACGAAGAAAAGAGGCTGAATAGCTTGTTACGTCCCATTTGCCTTTAGCTTCGTAGCCGTTCCGTCGACCAGCGCTCAATCGGATCTACTCCCTCTTTCCGTACATAATATACCTAGATTAAAAACAAGACAGTCCCAGTAAAACGTTTGCGATAGCAAAAGATATCATAAGGTAATATAGCCTTAAGTGCCTTCTCTAGCGTTTCGTAGCTAGAAGATCGTGGCTTAGAGTAGTGCAGAACGGCTGAAAGCTAGCTAATATCTAATCTCGATATTGCGTAATCTGTTAAGGTAGAAAATAATCCGGTGGTGTATATACGTAAGAGAAGCGGCCTTGCACTTTCATATATACTGTCTGCTGCCGAACAGACTTTGTAGAATCTTTTGTAGAGCACTTGCGTGCAGATCGGGTCTGCACATCAAACCAACCCAAGGGGATTGTGATCTTTATACAATTTTTAATCGATGATTTCTGATTACGTATTGCTCTGCAACAGTTAATATAGATTTTCAAAAAATGAACTGGTCTAAGAAGACAAAGTTATAGAAGGCGGTTCTTCTTAATTTCATCAAAAATAATATTTTATTAAAAATTATAAAGATAAAAATTAAAATGTAGTAGTCTTACTAAGATGCTGTTGTAGCCGAGCGGCGTCAAACTTGAAGAAACGTTTACCTTGTTTTCGAAACGCTCTAAGGCAAGTGAAAGGCGGGACATGAAACTGAAAACACGTTTTTGTCCTAAAACTAAGGTAACATAACACACAGTGAATATGTTTCTCGACCTTAATCACTTGAAGATTCAGAGTTGATTTGTACAACGGATTGATTCTTGCGCTAAAAATGCCGCAACAGGTTTCGTCCGGGAGTTCCCAAAAGACTCTTCTGATTCTTTTTTCTTACCTGAACTAAGCAAAGGTCAAGTGAAAGGCACTTCCTCCTGATAAAATCGATTTCTTAAAATTCCCCTATTTCAGCAACGTTTAGTAGCCATTTCGGTTTGTGGAAAACCGAGAGCGGTTCTTAAATCTTTTTTGATGAAGTTTTCTTACACGCCGTCTCACAAGAATCGAAAATACGAAATGTTGGGAGACGGTATATTAGAAACACCACGTGTTTCTGTAATCGTATATGGCGTTAACAATTTCTGGGTCGCTCACGTCCGAAACGTTTGAAATGCTTAATCTTGAAGAACTTACATTGCCGTTATGAACTAAAAACGCTTGGATATTACACGAAGTTCGTGCGGGTGATTCAGTCTTCTAAATTGGAAACGATGTATGGTAGCAAAAATCAAATCAACTCGCTCTCAAGTTGTATTACTAAAAGCTCTATGAAACTTTACCCTTGCATTCAGTGATGTTGCGTTAAAAAAGGGGGTGCCTCCAATTTCAAATTCAATTCGAATTTTTAAAATCGACAATCTCGCTTCCTCGAAACACTAAAAAAAAACGTACAACGGTCGGATTGTGCGTCTGCGTACGTGTGTGTTTCAGAACCGGATGATCGTCTTAATGACAACTGTATGATACATACAAATAACATAAAACTATGGTGCAATAGTAGGCTCGGAAATAGCAGAACCAGTGACGGGTCAATGTAACGCATAACGAAAACTTTCTTGTGATGATATTTTCAGCCGATACTCAGGTGTAAATATTACTCTAATACGTAAAAAAACAGTACTAAATCCTTTCTATTACCTTTCGACTTGCCTTGCGCAGCTTGTGATCTGTTGTGTAAATCAATGGGGGGTCAATAATTGACGTCCCGCATACGCATGTAAAATGCCTGTAGCGTATCCTTTGTTAGTATAGTGTCTCGAAAAGGTATATTATTTGTCTAGCTTTATTTGTGTGTATTTAAAGGCCACCCATTATGTATCGATTTGAAGCAAGTGAATGCTTGTAACGTTAGGTTATTAAGGCTGGAATGTTTTCCGCAATTGTCTACGCCTAGTTCGATTTAGGGTCAAGGTGATATTAACATATAGATCAGTAGGTGTTCGCTAATCCGGTAAGTCAAACCCTAGCGTCGGAGTCAACTGGTCACGCTGGACAGTACAGGACACTTAGGGTCATTTTCGAAGCCTTCTATGTAGAACAAACGGGCACCATGCTTGCTTGTTTTACATAGCTTTGTGACCGCCGCTGGCGGCTTCTATATGCAATGTGTAGATGACGTAAGTAACAGTTGAAGATCTGAAATATCTGTCTGTGCGCCAAGAAGCTTCTGTTCGTGTGTGCCCTTGCATAGCATGCAACGCCTCTTTACCAGAGATTGTTGAGTTTTTTTTACAGATGTGGTAATAAGCAACCAAAAAAGAACGCAGTAGGGTAAAATGTTTTTCTATGAAGTTGTCTCCACTATCAAACGAAAGCAGATGTACGCTGAAATATTATTTGCTATGCACGAATATATCTGTTGTGTGCTAAGCGGAACATTCAAAGGAAGAATGGGTGAGCTGTTGACGCTCTAGTCGGAAAAAATGTCGGATTTTTCTGTCACTTATTTTGTTTGAGTTACGAAAACAGTCAATCTACAACTGTTGAATAAGTCTGCTATTTTCATAAATAAATAAAAATCTAATATAAGAAGCATTCGATGCGAGCGCTGTTCTAGGACCTCTTCTAAGAAATTCAACTTTGTAAGTTCATGTCAATTGAATTTTTTTCGGTCCGTTTACGTTTAAGAATTTACTATTGTACTAAAACAAGATTGAACGCTCTTTGCAGGCAAAAAAAATAACGTGTATTTACACAGAACATAATATAATGAAGTCACATATAATATGGCTGACGTAAAATATACAAGCACTTCGAGTAAATTGTCGGAACCCAGACGCCGTGCAGGTCTGAACCAAAAACATTGCGTTCTTCGATGCAATTTAAGCAAAGGGTTTTTCTTAAATGGCCGTACTCGCAAATGAGTAGTTGATGTCGTTCAACTGTGCCATCTTCAAGTAAAACAAAGCGTTTCTTTGAGATACCCCTAGCGTATGGTACGCGAACACGCAACCCCCAACTTTGTTAGACATACCTGTCTAAGCGTAATGTGGATGTAGCCATTTGGACCAGTAAAATAAATCTCTAAGCCTATGAACAAAATGGTACAAACAAAGCCCTATAGAATGCGCTTTATAACATATCTTTTCATCTAATCTCATTTACTATTAAGTGCGTTTACTCTTGTAGTATTTCTTTAGCACAAAAACAGTTACCCAAAGGGAACATTGCCTGGTCATGCATGTTCATTGACAATCGTTCATAATTAACCACACTGGAATATTCTATTAGTTACTTACGATACTTGACAATAATATTTAATGACAACCTCAACAAGCTGCTTAATCGGCAATTTCGTCGCGGGAGGTTCCTACCCCCTACTGTGTTGTGTGTACAAAGCACCGAGGGTCGAACCCGGCCTATCGCGAACGTAGGCGACATAACGGACATAAGAACTGTCTTTAGTTACTAGGTGGTGCTGCCGCTGTACCAGCAACACATATGGGATCGTTGAAGGTTACTTACCTATCAGTGAACTAGATTTAAACGTCCTGCCTTATTTCAGGTGTGTGAGTATTTTTTGATTTAGCTAGCCAGCTATGAGCTGATTTCAACCTCCACGGTAGAATATTTTCGCGACACCAATCTGATCTGAAAGAACTAGCTTGTAGCAAATTAAAGTCCACTTGAAGGGCGGCTAAGCGTAGCTATGAACACCTGCTAAATAGATTGCCTCGTGCCAATTCTCTAGCCGATGAAGGGGCGGCGTTCCTGTCGAAAAGAGCATTTCGTTGTACTTATCCCATTGCTATAGTAAACGTAGAGGCTGGTTATACTGACTGAAGCCTATCCTTTCCTCAAATAGGGACGACATTGCTTATCAAAGATATGTACCGTCCGATAATGAGATCGATTGCATAAATCCTTTAGGAGATTCGAAATTAACCCGAGCACATTAAAATTAATATTAGATATCATAATAAATATTGACAAGATACCTAAACAACGGTTTGGTCTTATATCGTTGTAATTTTTTTCTATAAGTTCCCAAAAAAGTATGTTTAACATTGTTTCAGGAAGATACTCCCTGGAAGAAAGTGCAATATTTTAGGTAATACCCATTATGTGATCTAATCTATTTTTCATAATGTGTTAGCCCCAAATAGAAAGAATCAAAGACATGCCAAAATACGGCTAAGCTGCCTAGAAATCACAGTATAACTCTGTCATATTGACGCAACTAACTGTATCATTAGATTAGACAATAGCATGCTTCTTAGCGCGTTTATGGGTCGCACTTGTTGATCTGTCATTGTGTTTATCGAAGATTACGCGCAGTTACCATTTGCTTAACGGTTACTCCAGTTGAACGTCGTACCATTAGAAAAGATCCCGGTCGATTTCCGACTGTAGAAAGTGCCTCCTGATTGGCTGATTACCAGCGCAGGCAACTTCACTCATATGAAACCTAAAACGGTTACATCTAGAGAAGAGTATTTGTCTGACAAAATTGCTACAGGACACACCTTTTACACACAATATCGAGTATTCGAACTTAACGGACGTTAAAAAAAATTACGACAAGAGATCGCGTTCAAAACTATCGTGATTTCGTACAGGCTTTCCTGAAGGTACGTGCGATTCAACGAGAGGTCCTAACAGGTAATGAACACCCGAAGACGAACAAATGGCTTTTTCAACACTTGCGATCGTACGACTCTGCAGCAAGGCTTAAAAATTCTAGGCGCCAAAGCGAGTCAGCCGTACCCCTTTTGTAAACAGGATCTTGAATCCTTCTTAGAATCAATGCGCCAGTACAGCGCGTTTGTGTCGAAGATTAGACGTTACGTTAACTCTGATTTCTGTCTGGATCACTTTACCTAACCTTGAGCTATCGTTAGAAGCCTTGGAAGCGTTATATTTAAGGTTAGTAGTAGATTTATTTCATCATTATTTAGCCACCATGGTAGCTATCTTCTTCTTGCGTCAAGGCAGACCCAGCTTGAACTTCACAACAACGGCACTTTTTCTCCATGCCGATGCAGCTGCTGCCGATTGCTCTAACTCAGTGATCGAAGAGAAACGTAAATGAATTTACACGATGTAAACTAATTTACGGATCTGACTATTTTGTTGTTGATTACTGTCATCGGCGTAGGTTAAACCATATCACGAACCACTGAGAACCACGCGAAACGCCACGATTTACCCGAAATTATCAAATGTCTTTTGAGTTCGTTACTTTTTAGTGTACATATATAGCTTCTATGAATAGTTTCGGGCTGCTAGAGTTATCACTGCATCAGCAGATGTATGGGAAGGGAGAGTCGCAGTTTGCTCAATACGAACTTAACCATATACGATGCTAGTTAACTGCTAGTCTGTCTATAGAAATACATGTCCACGAAACATAACTGTACCAAGTCAACGATCATACAAATAACAAAACCTGTGAAAATGTTTTGTCTCAAATATATGTCGCAATTGTGAAATTCGCGTCAACCCACACGGCGACCCATATCATAAACGTAAACAGCCCTTGACAACTTGAGGGCTGAAAAATATCAGGTTTTATTCAAATTCTTAGAGCAAATATGCAAATTCTTAGATGAAGCCTGGCACCACTTTCGATTCCTGATTTTAAAAAAATCGCTTATTTTCCTTTTATATCAAATATTTCTTTTCTTATCTTAATACATAATTTTTTAGAGTTCCTATTACGTGTGATAAAACATGAGAAAAGAACAATATTTTTAAGGAAATCATATGAACGGTCCACTTTTGGGGTAACGCAACAAAACGTAGGAGAACGATGGGTAGTATCTCTTCAATAATCTCAAAAATTAGAAGCTCATACGTCTGCGGATGACCCAGTGCAGAGTTTTCGTTCACGGTCTAAGCTATCGGAAGGTCGAAATTCTTGTATTTATTACGAAGCGCCGTTTTCCATCGATTGGACGATCAGACCATAAATCATGCTTGAAGAGAAATTCTACGCGAAGACAGTTGATTGGTTTTCGAGCCCTTGGGGCCTTAGCAACGCCTAATGGATCGTATTAGGGATGCACTATTTCCAATGTGGGGGCTCTAGATCTCATTCGTGCGGCGTATCTGACTACCGCGAAAGCATCTTGAATAGACAACAACAACTTTATTTTATCACGCCATAACTAGTGTTCAAATGACTATGCATTTAGTTGCTAGCTTTTATGAAATGACGAACAAAATTAAGGAAAAGAACGCCTGATCTCTAAATTGTCGAGCTACCGGCTTGCTTCTATTCGGGGTCATGCCTATTTGAAACCACGTAGAAATAGCCAAGTCAGCTATTTTATAGAGATTCACCAGTATCTTAGTCAGTCGATGTAGCCAGCAATGGCAACAGTCGTAAGGAAAGCAACGATCTTTTAAAAGAAGAGAATGACTGATCTTTTCGCCTGTTTATCCGCATCCATAGAATGGGTCCGATTGAATGTAATGAAATTATTGATGTACACATATATCTTATTTATTTTTGTTCCAAAAGCGCAAGCTTTAACAACAACCGCGATAGATATAACCAAGAAATGTGCGTTTTCGTGATGCCCTGCATGCAAGTTTAAAGGTTCTCCACGCTACCAGGACTACTTTGTTAATACAAAGGGAAGAAGAACTGTTCGTGTAATTCGTTCAGAGATCTTTTAGAAAGATACCGAAAAAACACTACCTCCTATAGTGAAACACTGTGTTGATGAATAAGTGGTTTCGAGGATTTGTCTTGCAAGTGTATAACAGCAAAAAAAAATAAAAATAAAAATTGTGTTAGAGTTTTGAAATATATTGAGCATCAAATAACCCAGACGAAAAGCCTAAATGTTAAATACTTAAACGATTAGCTACTGCTATATGTTATCCTATTTTCGCAGGTATCTTAAGTGCTTGCAAAGACGTGTGAGAAACGAGAGGTCCGCAATGTTATGCAAAACGTACAATACTATTACATTGAAAAATAAAAATCTGACTCCCTTCTGGCCAATAAGAAACACTTACGATTATAGAAGCTAAATTCATTTCCGTATATAGAAGCACAGTTACTCGCTGAAAATAGATCTATTGATTCTAGCAGAGTGATAGCCGTACTGAAATGGAAGAGCTAGAACTTCGGAGTTACATACACGTGCAGTTGCTGAAGATAGTAATTTCTTTTACGTAGTTTCAATGGTATCGACTGGACAACCGATAACCCTTATACATCCCTAAAGACCTATAGTAATCAAGTTACTGAAGAATGCGACACTTATGGGCTCGTGGAGATTATCAATTGAGGGGGAGACGCTAACGATTTCAGGTAAGCGTTTTGTTAGATGCTGAAAGAAATTTTGCGACAAAATGGGAAATTGTAGAAAACTTACGCTGAAATATAGTAGTACACATTGAAATAAAAGCAGACTAAACGCGGAGAACTTTTTGAATGTTTGTGAAAAAGGACTTTGGCATTACGAGACGATGCCGTATAGAAATGTCGTTGAAAATTGTAAATTAGTGGAGGTTCATTGTCGCTTTCTCTGAGGCTCTCCGTCGTTCGCAAAACGACGGAGCCTGAATGACAGTGCTGAACATTCACTGTTTTTCCGTTGCACTGATAGTCGAGGTATATATCTATATTGTTGTGCTTCTTCTAACGTTGCTGATAAAAATAGGTCCCAGTTGAATCTGAGAAACGGGCGTGTGAAAGACAAACTTCCTTATGTACTTACTATGGCCCATCAGGTTGATATACGTTCCATTTGCTAATTTTAGTTCCCATATTGTCTTCCGCTGGCCTAGCGAGATTTATTAATACTGATGCATAACTATGAAACAATAAAGGTTCGTGAAAGCTTAGGTCTGAAGGATCGCTTGTCACTGACTGCGTAACACGTCCAAAGTAGCCTAGCAACAAGAAGATGGTATCAGACAAGACTGAATATAACACCAAACAGAAACACGTACTCTTATTTTTCGTATGGATTCCGTCAGCAAAAACGTCTCTACAAAGAGCATGGCTCTGTTGGATAGATAAAATTAGACTAAGGAAACCGTACGATATCGAAAACTAACACGGCGCAAAGGGCTATGCTTTAAATCACCCACAGCAATTGATTGATCCACCAACGCGTTAGTATTATGCAAAATCTATTATTTCAGATAATGTTTCTTATTAATATCGATCCTTGTTGGTTGGGTTTGAGACATGATCTAATTATATTAAGAAAGCGTAATTTTTTTTTGTCTGTGATTGCCCGAACTCGTGTTCAAAAACTCGTATTATGGAAACTTATAGGATACACACAATCCTATTAGTAAAAAATTGGGGCCGTTGAAGAAGTTCAAGTGTAGGATACACGGCTGAATAGTTTAGACTAAAATATTCGTTATAAAAGCCCTTCATTGCAGTCATCAGGTTATTGAAGAAAAGCGCGACCTTTTCTTCTTTTTTAAATTTTTAAGAACTCAATCATTTTTCAATAGCTCAAACTAATTAGTACCTATGGTTACATTCATGGAACCATTTCTAAACAGAAAACAAAGGTGGATCACCGTTTGCTGCTTAAGTGTATTGTAAATCTCAGTAGTTTGCCTCTCAACATCTGGTACAGTCATTGAGATAATTCAGTTTATAGCCGAGACCTGAATTGATGTATCAAACGGTAGGCATCGCGCTATACGTTAAAGTGTAATATTGTCTAATTTAGTTGTCGGTCGGTTTTCCGTGCCATGATCAGATTCATTCATTTTCAAACAGCCAACAGAGTCCTCTAGAAGCAATGTAGATATGGACGATAATAACACGATCTTTAGTTTATATTCATGAACTAATAGGACATGTCATTTATACATCTTCCAGATTCTTCTTTCTAAAGGTACTTTCCTGTCACATCCATAAAGCATAACATCGAATTTCCTGCAAGTCCCATTTGTAAATAGGCATATTAATGGGGAATGTTTAATAAACATAACTGTCGTTAAATGGTAAACTTGCTCGCGAAAGTTACTTGCGACACAATTAGACACCTAATATTTACTAGCCTTTTGATTAGACCTAACAAAAGCGTGCCTTATTCTCCTAGTTCGTCTATCAATTACAGTAATACTTCAAATATCCATGACTGCAAATATCCATGACTGCAGCACCCACTAGTCCTAGAATATTCGATCCAGACCTAGATACTTGGGCCAGATCTTCAATTGAGCCCCATACCTCTTCGTTTGGTAATTTGTTCACGATTTAATTGAGAGACATATTGCATTGATATAGAATGCCCGTGACATAATCAACAAAATTTATGCTACTTACGTTTTTTTAATCGGGACTGCACACTTCGAGGCTTGATTTCCACCATGGTCATCATCGCGTCTTTCGCGCTGTAAATCAGTTTGCTATTTGTGCGATACAAACTGACCAAAAGCGGTAAAAGCAGGGTTGTTACAACATGAAAGGCCAGGACGCCAAAGAAGGGTCGTTCCGCAAACGTTTCCGATCGTACATTGTACAGCTAACCCATATTAGTATTTGGTTCATTTTAAAACTGCTTAAAGGATTCAAAATTAGAATTAATAAGCCTCGCTGCGGTAGCTTCGTAGGTGAAGGCAGACCTTTGGGATTTGTTCAGGTATTGAAAAACCGGACTACTACTGTCTGGCCGACAGATTACATCGCGCTCTGTTCAGGATTCATTAGGCAATACAGCGTGTCCACGGAAAGTAGGCAGTCGGATGCTGAGGTAAAAAGGTATGGAAGCTTTTATAGGAAAAAGAAGTGATGCGAGCGTTTATGCTCATTTGTGCGTGCTCGAGAACGTTGATTAGTAGCACCAACGTCCACAGTCGAAGTGTTTGCAATGATGTGTTCTTTATTCGTGTTTATTTAAAATGACTCGTCTAAATCTGCCTAAAAGGAACGCCTCGAACAATATATATATATATATATATATATATATATATATATATATACAGCAGCTAGGCTCGATGCTTCATGAAACAACCTAGATGCATAAGTGGCATTGAACGCGCAAATATAGTCATGTATATCTGTTCGTTCACAATGTACTTATTAGAAAAGCAATACAGATACGATTTTCTTATTATTTAACGCTTGTCGGGCAAAAGACGGCCGTATGTTGACCACAGACAATGAAAGAAATATCTGCGAGCTTTGAGTGCCAGAGAAACTCTGATAACCCTCAGATTCTCTCTTTTCTCTTTTTGCTCATATCTCTGTTTACCACATTTGTATTCATGAATAAGTTTCTATACGTGAGCGTTATTACGTACGCGAGAAAAGGCAAGCGCCTCTGATTTACAGCTGGCACAGAGCGTTGCGAAACGAAGTCGTAGCAGTCATAGCAATACAATGAAGGGTCCATAATAGTTTATCTTCTGCAGAAATTCTCGTATTCGTAAAGGCAAGACCATATTTCAGAAAGCCTCTGGGTGTCAGTTCTACAATGATCTGGTTCCACATTGTTGAATGCGTTATACAGCCTGGGGTTGGTCTTGTTGCGCCACCTCTACTAACTCATCCTGCTTGCATGATGCTACATGTTTGATGTGCTGGACGGCGATTTCTTTCCGCAAAACGAAGTTCAACAAGTCATAGCTGCGATAAGGAAATTCAGTCCTTAGTGTGATTCTTACCGTAGACATGGCCGTGTGCTGTATGTACACGATCATATAGAAATCCCTCACTCATCTTGCTTCGCATAATAAGATATGAATTTTCAATTTAATGGGTAATGTACTTCTCACATGGCTATTCAGCTGAGAGGGCTAATTTTCTGCTCAGGTTTTTGCTGAATTATTAATCTCGTTCGTCATACAGATAAGACAAAAACACTTGATTTTATGTATGATTTTGCATCATTAGGCTTACACGATGACCAAGATCATACAAGGATAACCAAGCGTTTACATTTATCATATCAGTATAGCTATATATATATTTAGGCAAATATCAAACAAAACAAAACTGAGGAGCTGGCACTCAAAAATGTTTAGCATTAGCACGCATATTTCAAGAATTTCTGCTAAGATAACGTAGAACACTTTTACTCGACTTGGTGAGTAGGGAGGCCGTTCCATACGATGTCTTCTGATGGGAAATATGGAAAATGTTGCTTGAAATTTGCTTGAATGCACCCATTGGCTACTTCCTTTAACCGAAATCAAAGCCCTGCTGACATATGACAATGAGTCATAGCAAAATATATGTAAATACATCAATTGTAACCTTCTACAGTCATAATTAAGACTATTCTAAAGCTATTCAGTGTGCTGATTTGAATGGAAAGTTGTCCCAGGTCAGAAATTTATGGGTCGAGCCTCCATGTTCCTCTTATCGAAAAAAGTAATTTAACAATCCGATGTAATACTACAACAATGTCCCGGACAGCACAGGACAATAAAATTAAATAGAAACATTTTATTTAAATGCTGTAGAATAATATAGTATTAACTTATTATAACTGATTATCTAGAGTTAGCTTTCTTTAGCACTGCAGACTGTCTGCGTATTGTTTCGTACACAAATATTAGCAAGAATGGATTGACAACCTCCGAACCATAGCAATGATTTTTATCATTGCTATAATAAACAATATCTATGCTATAAATAACTTGTAGTGGAGAAATGTTACATTAATTTATTTAATAAAATCGATTTTTTCGTCAAGTGTATCATTTCGAGGTTGATTCTTGTTGCTAAAACAATGTTGCATATGCAGATGGGCGTTCAGGCTTTCAGCTTGAGATCGATCCGCGATTTTCTAAGATCTCTTGTTGACAAAAACCCTCCCGATGGCTCACGTAATACCTGATGTGTGTTCCTCACTCCTCCTCTGGGAAACAATGACGATCAGCTGCAGCGTGCGATGTTTTATGGGGTTCGGTGTGTGCTCCATTCAGGTAGAAGTTTTCCTGATGGTTACACTAAAGTTACAGTACAGAACTTGACGCCATGCTTAACTTAATATAGAACCTAACGAGAATGAAGACAAGTATTTTATCAGATTAGATACTGACGACTCATAGATAGATAACAAAGAGTCATCGCATAAAGTACCAATGCGCAGCTATATCTTGAATGTGAAATACAGATCAGTCGAACATTTACCGATCCGAAATCAGGCCAGGTTTTCATTACCGAAAACTCCCACTGGATTTGCTAACGGTTCTATGGCTTGAGGAGGCTATAGAGGGAAGAAGCACTGTTATACTGCAGATTGGTTAAGCCGTTGCGAAAATTGCTACGTTAAATGTATGGCTGTTAATATTTATTATTATATATGTTTTATTTATTATTGATTTTGTAATTGACTAACTTGACGCTACGTATAGACTAAGACGAGAACGAAATTTCGCGGAACCACGTACCCAGCTAGCAAAAATATATGTAAACCCATAGGTTGGCATACGAGCTTAGTTTAGCCAGAATTGTACAATACAAGTAGTTTCAAAAGTGACAAACTTCATTTAAAAGCAATACGCGCAGATAAATAATAATAGTTTGCGTTTTTTTAACCAAGTTTTGCTTTGATAACCTATCTACCACTTGTTTTCTATAAACATCTATATATACGTGCATCACAAGCTCACTTGTTAGAAAGATTGGAAAACTTAAAAGAGAAGTACAATGATATAAGCTAACCCCAAAGTAATCCAGTTGAAATGGTTTTATCATAGAATAATTGAAAAAATTTGTTCATCTTCTCATGTCTTTTGCCAGTTTTAAAAAAGCCGCCTTAAAAAGAAAACATAATCATAATAAACTATCATTTCATTACCATTGATTCATAGTTTTACCATCGGGACATGCTTGAACCCTTTTTTGTGCAGCGTATCTATTAGAAACTAATCTTAGATATGTACGGCGCGCGGTGTCGTTTACTAATGGAAACGAACTGCAAGAAATATGCTTCGGAATTTTCCTTCTGCACGCGTCCTATTCCCAGCTAATTTGCGAGGTTGCTTTTCTTCAGAGCATCAAAGCCGGCGAGGAAATATTGGCAGGAACCTCATACAGCGCCTGCTACAGTTGCTACGCTGCTCGTGATCGAAGCTATTTGATTGACTGAGTCAATACAAACGTGATACAGGTGCCCTAGAGTGATGAGTCACTTTAGCCCCCGTAGAAAAACAAAGACATCGAAGGAGAACGAGTATCGAGGCTGGTCACAGCATTTCGCCTTGACGTTTCAGCCTGCCTCGGGTATTGCAGAGCAATAATCGGTATCTGGTCTGCCTTGTGTGAGATCGGGTCAACAGAACAGACCAGATACCGATCGTAGAATCCTAGAATGCTAATCAGGCCTAAGGCGCTCAAGGAGAGGTTGAAAGCTTTTCCATTTTGTACCTGTCCGACGGGTGTGTGTGTGTATCAAAGTTTGTGTCAAGATCCGTGTTGATGAAAGTCAGCCTGTTTCAAAATGAAAAAGAACGAGAGGCTGTGTCGTGCGTCACATCGTGTATTCTGCCGACGTCAACGTTTATCCATTTCGCACGATACTGGTATTTATGGCAATTCATGGTTTTCGATGACCTTAGTATCGCTCGTAATGATGGTAAGCTGTTCTCAACGAACCAGATAGAAAAATCTTCCTCTGAATTCCAAGCACTGCGTACCTGCGAGCACTCGTATTGTCCACCTGCAAAATTATAATCTGCAGTTGAAAGCCTGTGCTATCTTGCCCTACGACTATTAGGTTAGATAACCATAATGCCACACACGACCTACTGATCTTTGAGCCTTTAATGGTAATACATTATGTTTGCTAAATTTACAAAAGTAAAACTACTTCTTCAAGTATTAACGGATAAAATTTAACTTAAACTTCTATTGTACTAACGGGCTTTCTGCAGCTCAACACGACCCGTCTTATATAACAGTGTGTTTCCTGATATTCTGTCATCATACAGTTTGTGTACAACATTAGAAATACGTCTAATGATTTACAGAGCAATACGTTTGTGGTATTAAGGTTCGGTCGCGATTTACTGCTGATAACCACTTTTTGTTTTATTTGACAAGAGACTGGAGCTCTTCATTTCGATTAATTTTAACTTATGTAAACGCTATAATGATTTATCGCTAAATTTTACCAACACAGCCTCTTTTTATTACATTCCGTTCAATGAACTTACTACTTCTAAGACTAGGAGACTTTCATACTACCTATCGATGGTTGCCACTCCGAAGGTGAAGAAGCATAGCTAAACAGCTAAGCATTGCACCTCAGAGGTCAGCGGTCCTGGTGCTCAAGTCAAGCTTTTAAAAAAAATTATTTCCATGTTAAAGGTCACCAATCCGTCACTTTTAACCCTCTCTCTCGCTTTTAAAGGTTCTCTGCAGCCTTTCGTTGCAACGTTCATAGATCCTCAGAAATATAGACTACATAGAGTCGAACCTATTATTTTACTAGATGGTTTGCTATTGATCACGTAAATGGTTGTACCTCAGTCCCAGCATTCAAGTCTACATAAGCCCATATGAGACAGTATGGCGACGTATCCAGCTCGAATCTTTCCAATAACTATCCGTTAACGGTACGAGGACAAGAACGAACACCACAATGTACCACCAAACGACTAAGATTGTGGTTACTATTATATTAAGATGTATGACGCGCACAGAGCTCGCCAGCTGTGATGCATTCGACGAATGACGCGGAAGATTTAGTACAGACAGCATCAATCACATAGTTTATTGATAGTCAAATAGTCTTCATTTCTTCTAACTTCGATGAAACGATATATGCACTCACCGCTTTTCGAATAACCTATACGACTTTCACTACCCGAATGCCTTGGGGCTTATGTTTTTATTTTTATTTAGGTCATAGCGTTATCGAATGGAGCTGTTTTTACCTGTGTTACCATTCCTACAACTGGCTCTGATGTATAAACCCTAGTCCAGAACATGCTTTTTCTAGAAGTGTACAAAGTATTTTTAGCTCTGTTCCTATGCTAATATAAGGAAAATAACCGATTCCAGTAAGATTTTGGGTGAGATCACTGTTAAACATATTTACTTCAAAAGGAAAGCAAAAGCAACATGGTTTGAAGGTCAAGTAAATCCATCAACAGGTCTTTTCACAAATCTTGTTTTCTACAAGCCGTCGCAATTTTTTATCTTCAGTATCTTAATGCTTAGTAATAATAGTAAAGCATAGTAATGCTTAAGCTTTACGTATACTCGCCGTACAAATCTAAGCTTTAAGAGGTTCTCGGTTTTTAACTTGTAACACATGTAAAATGTGACGATAGAATTATTTATTTCGTGCAAGTTTGTCCGATTTTCGCAACAAATCTTAGATAGATATCTGAAGATTCTACTCCTTTTAAGTTTCACATAAACTTAGGTTCATGAGGTACAATATTAGCCCGATCAACACTGTTGCTCTCCGTCTATAATAACAACATTATTGATAACGGCTCGTTATTAATAATTTGAAAATAAATGGTGATTGCAGCAATTACGAAGTTCTGTTCGCTCATCTAAATTCTAACATTTTACGGTGCAATTTACGAGCATGCGTGAGCCATTTAGAACTAAAACTAAACCCAAAATAGAAGTTTGTTTTCTTACGTTTTTTAAGACACATCGTTAAAGTTACAAAAAGATAACCATCAGTTGGTATTTCGCAAGCCTATATTAGATAGTTTATGTTGCATACTACTTGCCTGTGAGTAGCCTACTCTCAAAATTTTGTACCACTTTTTGGCTAAGAAGCTATTTTCGAGCCTGTATTCCAAACCTGAGAATTGCCGCGTTACCATTGTATTACCCCTGACCATAAAAAAAGCACGTAGCAAACATATCATTCCTTTGCCGACAAACGAAAGTCACTTAGAAATGTTTCGTTCAGAATATTGAAGCTTGGCTCGACGATGCCCTCTCGCTTTCCAGAAGACCTTAACTCGGTAGTATTGAAATGTTTCGGTAAAGTCAAAGAAAGAGCAGACGAGAAAATCTACTGCCGGATATTCTAGAGCGCGCAAAATTCTCGCTAGAGGATTGTTGACGAGGGACTAGGACATGGACGTACGCGAGGTCTTACGCGGACATCTATTCAGGCAAACGACGAATCGTTGTGCCTTGGTGCACAAATCGTCCTGCGCTTAAATGTCTGAATGTCACGTTTCCAGTTGGCCAATTCGGAATTGGCTTACCGCTATAAACCTATGTAAGCAAGCGAAGGGCTCATCGGTCATTTCGGACTGCGCATATACGTCTATAGACGAGCAAAAAATCAGAATACTTAACTACTTTGTATGTAAATGTTAGCGAATTACAGTGTCATCTGCTATTAGAGTAAAATACAGTATAACCGATCAAATGTAGTACCAACCGAATTTTACCCATCACTCTGTCAGATCGTCCATCGGTTTCGGCCCGCAGCTACACGAACTAGAAATTTTGTAAACAGCAAGAAAACTAATGGAAAACATATTGAGACTGAAAAAAACTTCTAACTTCTGAGCTACAAACATGAACGTATACGTATATTATCTAATTGCATCGCAACGGCATAATTAAACTTAAAAACGACTTAAAAAAAACGCGAATTTATTATTGTTGTAAATTCTCGCTCGGTTGTACGTCAGAACCGAGCTGTTCCTTATTTAGGAGTTCACGAATAATGCTGAACTAAAGGAATGTAATAGGCTCTTTAAGGATACAAAAAAGGCAAAAATTGCTTGAAGCATTGTCACTGATGTCATTGCCTTCTGCATAGCTTACTCCAGGCGAAAGATGCGAACTAATAAGGGAAACTGAATTGTTAGCTACCAATGTAAGGTACAATACAACTGTATCTTCAATGGAACATCGGTAGTACACTGACAAATCTTATCTCTACGATTTTAGTCTACTACCGTCTTGAATTTATTCATTCATCATATCGGTACGTGGTAGGCTCCCTTTACACGCTGACCGTTGCTGTACTTGTATGATCTTTTTATTGTTACCATATTAAATCCAAATCATTTTCATTGTTTCAGACATAGATTTTACTTATTATAGAGCAGAAGGTCACACAAGGACCACAATCTTCTACCGATGTATGTTTTGCGCGTACGCTAAAATCACATTTTTATGGTACAGCGATCAAATAATCTCTGATCTAATATTTGAAATTAGAAATCGCGGATGAAATCTGCTGCTCGAGACCAATACCCTTTTTCGCTAGCTAGCGCCTTTCAATATTCATAGCATGCCACGTTCATGGCATAAACCCTATTGTCAATGGCATAAATATTCGGTTGATTGGGCCAAAATATTTGCACATTGGACCTCGTCTAAAGGAGCACATTTTGCGTATATTGTTTACGCTTCGTGGAGGGCGTCGAATTGATAGCTGACCGCATTTCAGCTCAGTGGTTCAATGGACACGTCATCAACAAAGTGGCTATGTTTTCTAGTTTGCCTACGATAATGCTTTGGGAAACTGATGACTGCCCCCTCTCATGTATAGCCCCACCTCGACTATAGGTGGACGACAAGATGAAGCGATTAGCGTTTCTATACATCTTTCATACTATAAAACACGTTTGAACACCACCTATTTAAAATATGCATCACTGATGATGAAAGTTTACTTTTGTCTTTTGCACAGGTCCGATCGAAGACCATCACCAACTAGGTAACAGAAAAATTAGCTAACTCCATACATGAGCCCTCGTGAATTTGTAAAATCTATCAAAGATTTAATATTTTAATCTTGTAGCCCCCCCCCCCCCTCAATCAGGCAGTAAGCATTATTACGTTAAGTGAGTTTGTAAAATGCAATATATTCTTTTATTAAGAACTGTTACAAATTAAGTAGTCGGTGAAAAACATTACCTTTAACGTAGAGAGCATAACTTACAATTTCTAAAGCCTTTATCCGTACAGAACTTGAGTACCCAACACACGCCACATACAATTCCAGTAACTTTCAAAAAGAGACCTTAAATGTTTTTCTTGACTTGTGTTACGTCGAAGATGAGTCTGATAACGCCGCCTACGAAAAAATGTAATTTTAGTAGCAAAGTTGTTAAATTGCATTGGCAATTTACTTGCCGGTGTGTCCGTTACCCTCAATTAAAAGAGGTGTAAAAGCAAACAGGGGTATCAACACCGAATTGGTTTAATTGATCCCATGGAATACAGCGTATTTTCTAGCGAGGATTTAAGGATAATATTTAGGAAACAAGACGAAATGAAGGCTGAAAAGTCTACCCGCTTATTTCTAGAGTATTTAAACGGTGAACAAGGCCACGCAATGCTGGGATTACTAAAGCGGCATATAGAACTTTCGAACGCGTCATTCATTATATGGCGAGGAACAGGGGAGAATAGGAACCTGCTTGGCTAAAAAAACAAAGAATATCGACAGGAAAATACGTAGCCCTATGTTTCAACTTTTTTCTTTTGCGTCTAGGATTTTTAACTACTCAGCCATAAACATAGCATCGAAGCTGTTACTCCAATCAATTATACAAAAACGAAGGAATCCGGCTGATGCTAAAACACCACATACAATACTGTCTAGATCATAAATGGGTCAACTATAAACACAGAGTCGGTGTGTATACTCTGCCGATAGGTACGCAGTCTTTAATAACAACTTCGGCACAGGATGAAAATGGACTTTCGTCCCGGGTTTTATGTCACTGAAAACCTAGTTATTCTAGGTTGACAAAATACAAAGCTGCCATCGTGTCCCACTGGTATTTTCAACCAGAAGAATTTACTTACAACCATTTTCGCTGTTCAGCCTCGACGGGCAGCAGGACTGCTATGACAAGATATTTTAGCGGCGTTACGTCTTCGAATCCCGACATCGGCGCGAAAAATTTCTTCAAATATCTACACAGAAAAAGCTATGGTAATATAAATAAGATGGTTAATGAAGAACGAAGAAATGCTTCCTATGAGAGGAAAGATACGACTATATGGCAACGGTGTGGGGGCACCACGTGGAGGTTGCGCAGGTCTGGGGCCAACGTACTTCACGATTCTTTTCTCTAGAGCGGAAAACTATGCATCAGCCCCCGTCGAGAGTTTGCTAGGGACCAAGAGAAGTATATGGACCCTTTCCCATATATTAGGACAGTAAATAACATATGTGTAAATATATAATCGAAATGCGCCGGGTCGCAAACATGAAAATTAGACTTGGCACTTGCATGCTCATTCATACCATTATGATCGTGTATAAACAGATACGCACGGATAGTTTCCATCTTGAATATGAAAATGGCCCGGTTAGTCAAAAATATTCCTGTGATATAAGCTCATATGTGTTAAACGATACTGGTAAAAATTTAGACATGTTAGACATTCGATTGTTCCTTAACAGTCGCTTGTATCGGTCGATGTTTCATTGCAACAAGACATCGTCGTACGCTTTCATAGAATTCGCAATGACCAAACCGAGATTTAACCTGATGGATTGTTTATCATATTTACCAAATATGGCTCCTAGCGACTTGTTCTGAGTTCGGCACTTAAAGCTGCGTTTGAAGGATAGATTCGCATCAAAACATCATTCATAAACGCAGGATGCACGCTACGCTAGCTATTATTTAAATAAAAGAAAAAAAAAAATGATAGCATTGTTGAAAGAACGAATATACACTTATCAGGAGACTATGTTAATAAATAATAAAGTAATCAGACGAGTTTCTCTGTTAGGCTGAAAACCGAACGAACGTTCTAATCTGCCAACGTCGTCCAGCATAGGCCAGTGAATATTTCATTAGAGTTTCCTTTTCGTTCCCTTTTCCAGTAATCTATAATCATTGTAGAAAAGAAAGCAGATCTCAAGTTATACTAGCACTACATACGTTTCGAAAATATGAAGCTTTCTGAGGTAGCCCACGTTCAGTCCTGAAAAGTCGCCATACTCTCCAAAGATATCCTAAGAATATCTGCGTTTAGCAGAAGGCGACTGTTGTTCATTAGAAAATACGATGCAATCAAATCTCCAACGGGATGCTCGGTAAATTTTTCTTAAACAAAGATTTCCACTAAAATTATGATGCAAGGGCTGTGCAATTTCGTTAAATTTTGCACAACCCTTGTATCATTTGAACGTTATTTGTATTAATATTTAATAACGTACATAACGCTAATCGTTGCGTAACTTATGAAGGCGTTCGCGCTGTGTAAATCGCAGTCAGCTGAAGTATAACCAGTTCGGCGCTGATCAGGCCTGAGAAGGTCTTAATAACGTACCTGCGTCCATATAGCCTTCTACCAATGTTTTCCTTTATTACTTAACATATATTACAGATATCTATGTGTATTTATAGAAAAGCCTGATTAAGCTATCTGTCGGATCGCGTCGTATAAGCCATACGACGGACCTGGCATTGTGCCAGCGACCCTCACGTAATTCCGCCAATACAGTGCGACCGAATTAAGCAGATTGAAAAAGCAGAAATAGAACACAAAGCAGACGGCTGCAGGCAGCTGGCTGCGTCTATCAACGAGCTAAACTCGTAATCCTCTTCCCACCTTCCGAGGTTTTCAGCTTGACTATCATTGTTCGGTACATTTACTTGCACTTTAGCATCACAATACAGAGTACGTTTCAGATTAGTGCCTCATTCTCAGTTTCTATGGCACGGCGCGCTTGTTTTCTAGCGCCTAAACTACAAATACAATATGGTTCAAATATAATAGCGCTTCTAATCCGTGGCCGATGGAAGAGATCTAGTAAGGCTTAATCTTACTAATAAAATCACCATTAGAAATAAGGTAATCACTACGATTTTATGTAGAATAACGATATTACAGAGTCGATGTAGTGCTAGGACAAGCAGCCTTACCGGAAATGGACTAGAGGTCGATGTGTCCTAAGCTACGGCTGTAATTAGAAAACATTGTATCAAATCCTACGGGATTTATACATTAATATTTTATAAAAGAAAAAAACAGGTACACTATTTGAGTGTTATAGATTTCAAGGCTACAAACTAAGGCAATTCAGAACACGAGGCCTAAATGGCAAAGATAAACTAAGTTAAAGCAGTTAAGTGCGAACCAAATTCGTCGAACTAGTTCTCGTTAACTTATAAGCAGTAGCAGTAGCAGTAGCAGCAGCAGCAGCAGCAGCAGTCTAGTGCTGCATATTTTTAAGTTTGGATAAATGTTCGGACGCCCACCACATCTGCAATACCTCCGATATACGATGATGATGATGATGATAGAAAAAAGTCAGACGTTATCCCGTCGTGCCGGTAAAATCCTCGTAAAAACTTCTACGACAAGCGCTGTATTATCGTTTTTGACGGGAAGCTGTTGCTTCGATCCGAGCTGACTGGATAGAGATGAAAATTTCTATGAACGTTATCGTATACGGATATGATCAACGAATCCTATTAGACGGCGGTCAAGCCCTATTGGCTAAAATGTTTCTTTCAGTGTTTAAAGCTCTTCTTGAACCCTTTCGTCTGAGTCGTTTAAATGCAATAGCTACGGTCGAAAACGCTTAACGTACGAGAAAGATAACGCGAGCGGTCGCGTCACGAACGTAAATTAGAATTCCGAGCTACTGCTGCCTTATGCTTCCTTGTTTTTCGTTAGATACATTATTAGGCAATTATTTGGTCTTGTATAATGGTAAATATCGGGAAAAGCGGCCAACTATTGTACGTTATCTGTAATGGTGGTAACAGATTGCTAGGAACCAAAGGTCGATTCCTAAAGATTTTGCTATTAATAAGACAGTTGCTACAGCGAAATAGATGTACTTGTATGGCTATATCGAACGGCGCATCGATACATCATCAGCTTAGAGCTAGTTTTGGCGTGTTGCTTTGATAGATTTATACACACACTTTTGGCTGGGAATGAAAAGATGATTTTCAACTACACAGGATATACACAGGTTACGCGATGTCAAACATTGCTACTCAAGTATAAAATGGACGGTATAAAAGAATAAGTCGCACGAAGATCCAATTATTTCTTCTGCACACGATGAATACGACAGATAAATTTAGCATTTATTACTTACTTTTAAGAAATAGCCAGCTTTAGGCTAATGGTTTTTCTCAATTTCAAAATTTCTTAAGATTGAGTGGCCTAAATAAATTGTGAGTAAGAGTAATTTTAACTTCGTACATTGTTGACTAACTAAAGCGGATTATCACTCGAATTTATACGTGTATATATAGAATCTATGAACGTACGCTAACAGGCAAACCCGCTCATTTACCAATATCCTGGAAACACGTGTCGCCTATGTCAAATTAACCAGCGAATAACTGTTGCTATTACTAGTCAAGGGCTTCGTAAAAATTTTACAAGTCAATAACACAATACCCTAATGTCAGGAAGGACATATAGAACAGTTCGCATCATATCCGTTACATGAGCCTTGTCGAATTTCTAAAACTATTCTGAGAGATTCGCCAGCCATCAAGGCCAACAAGCGACATGACATCTGAAGCACATGTGTCGTTCAGTTTGTGCAAGCCTCGTTCCTTGCAGAGTTTCTCGTGGAACCCATACACAACAAAACGATTGACGGCGGCATATGTGTTTAGCCGGTTCCTTCCTCTCCATTCGTTGTTCCCTCTTACGCCCGAAGTAAGGAAATAACCATCAATTTTCGCAAATTTTTGTTTCTGGTCACGTTGCTGAGAGCCTAAAGCGAATACGTAGGTCCTTGCATAAAAGTAGCGCGTCGGTTAGATGATACAGAGGGCAATTTCGGTTCACTGTATCTAGTTCCAATGATCTTTTGACGCCATTTATTTGGTTAACGTTTTCTAAAATCTTCCCAAATGAGGCGTAAATATAAGTTGCGATCGGAAATACTATAAGGTCAAAGGCTGGAAGCGGTTGCTAGAGGGTAAACGATGAGGATATTTGATCGCCCATGCGGTGCCTTCCTGCGTCTTTCGGCGACATACAACTAAACTTCTGCCGTTCGCGGGGAAGAACAGCAAGCAAGTACGAAAAGCAGTTTAAATAGGCAAAAGGCGAAACCCGGCAAAATACAAGGTGTCAGTGGCTGCTGCACTATCTACCTTTCTAAACTTTTTCGTTTCTATCTTGGTCAGGTCAGTGGCCGGTCCAATCTCACCTCAGTCACACTGCAGTCTGTGATTGTGTCGTGGAGCCGAGCTTTAACTTGTTACGCTTAGAGACCGTTCGACCCATGAATCTTTAATTTCTTCGGCCATCTTATTTGATCAACGGAGCCCTTCAGCAAGACCACGAATAGGAGAAGAATTAGGTTGATCCCCTGAACCGGGCCAATTAACTGTTTGAATAGCGGAAGCTTGGGAACTTTGTCATCGAGTCACAACGAAAAGATTGAGCGCATTTATTAAGATATCCGCCTCGGTCAGCGTTAGTATTACCTCGTTTTTGGGGTGTCAAGTCGAAGGCTGCATTTAAGTCAATGAACACTGCGCATAGCGGACTGCGTGGCGTGGCCAGTGCTCTCTTGACGCAGGCCCTCAGGATCCTAGATGCCTTTTGTGGAACGCTCTCTCCGAAATCTATGTTGTTCCGTAGGGATAATTCGTAAGCTTATCAAATAGCTGTTTAATCTCTTAGTCAGCAAGCCGCAGAGTAACTTATAATAAAGACATTTCTTCGCTATTCCCTGCCATGTTGACGGCGCAACCAAGTTGACCTTTACCTTTGAAATCACTAATCGAGTAGCATCCTCCCACTGGGCTAAAAATGCACTATGATATAGACATTCGTAAACAGTGCCGTCCAGAACAATCGCGCATTTAAGGTATTCGTGTTAGACTCTATCCGGACCGGTCGCTTCCTTATTGCGTAGGCTTCTAAGACCCAGTACTAGATCCAGCTGTGTGAAGTCTTGTTAAAGAATATCGCGTTGTACTGAAATTTCTTTCCACGCTGCGGTCAGAGAGGATACCACTCGTGTTATCGTACCCCGTGACGTAAACATTCCCGAGAAGTGATTCGTGAGGGACGAATCGGGAAGTTGTCGGACTTCCATGCCGCGTTGGCCACTTGTATGGTTTACGTTCTATATAAACAATCAAACGGATCTTGAGCCATTCAAGATATTGTTGCCTTTACGATGTATACATTTTTCGACAAATCGTTTTGAAAATGGACGATATAAGATAGAGCTCGGCCTGTGTTTCCGGTATAAGCCACCTGGGCCTCCTGGGCCAATTGAACCACAACCTATGTTTCCGAGGGGAGGTGGAAGGACTGTTCTATAGAGTAGAGGATTTCAAGCAGATGCTGCGCATAAGCTTCGGTATTCATCATATATAGATATAGGCAGAACTTTGTGGATGCATTATACATCTAGGCATAGCGACGCAGCTTGGCGTTTGACAGGTGTGACCTGGACTGTGAGGACGCAAGCAGAAGTGCTTGCGTCCTCTGACAAATAACTTTACCGCATCCCCGGTTATATTCGTCGCAAATATGTTGATGACCGAACTCATGCATATCGTAGGTCGGTGGGATTGATTAGCCAGCAATCAAAGTCCGCGGGTGTATCTAGAAAAATAATGTAACTCGAGTTCGGCATGTCGAAATGGGCGCTGAAGCGGCCTGCAATGATCAGAGCCTAGACAGAATGAGAGGACAGCGCTCCTAGTACACTAACAGGAGTATCTCCGTCAGTACGTACATTGATTCCGAATCAGCGCGTGAAACGAAGGCTACTACGAGCCTTAGCCGATGGCCGCGGAGGCCAGGATGTTAGTGCCTAGTATACACGGCGTGAAATCGCCTATGTTATGATTGCAAACAAAATGAGGTGCCCTTCATTGAAACGGACCAGTTGCCCAAGTCTCAATTAGGACGGAAATGTCTTTACAATCCAGCGCTTCCGGGAAAAGTGCGCCAGAGCTGCAGCCTCTCGCAGTTCCACTGGAGAGTTCTTAGCGTCTCCACAAGGTTTGTAATTGTCGCCTTTATTACACGAAATAGATGCATCTACGGTAACACTTTATATCGCAGTTGAAATATCATTTTAATGGTCGTTACAAGATCGAGAGCATACGCAGTTACCGCAAGATTTCTACTCTGCGCTAGCGTGCCGCGTTAGTTTGGGTGTATCCAACATTCTATCTTATTAGGTATTTAATGTGGTCTCTTTAATTAATAACCGTGCCCATAACAACAATATCTTCGACTCGTATGACAATATGAAGTAACCACCTGGATAAGCATCGTCCGGTCACCACCGTTAACTTAATCTGAAAATATCGAGAGGTTATTTAGGTGAGTCATGGGCTTCCCTGTTCTTCCGCTGCCAGAGTCAACAGTGGATAGCTGGTGGGGAACGAGATAAGCTAGGATCAGGTAAAGCCGCGCTCGTCTGATCGGACGTTGAGACGAAGCACATAAGGGAATCGCGTATGATTAGAATACATAACGATCTTTCTGTTGACTATATGCGAAGAGAGTCACTTCATTTGTTCCGTGGTAGAGCTTCACCAATGCAGATAATATAGACGATTATTATTTGTGGTGAATTTCCCGCTGCTATCGATTTCTATTGTGCTATACACTTTCAATGAAGGCTGAACAATATACAATAGTGTTTCTAATATATGATGTTTTTTGCATCGTTTGTGAGTTGGTGATCTAGCTTGAAAAGGCTAAATACAAATGTGGTTCGTCGATCCAGAACCAAATTAGGAAACTATTTCTGGTTTTCTATCTCAGTTCACTCTGGCTAATTGACGTAATAACGGAATGGACGGAATGGATGCCAAACGAACAACATTAGCCGAGTATTGAGGTCCGAATGCAGGCGCCATGTTCTCGCAGACAAGTCACAAATATCCAGTAACATATTATATAGATCCTAATATTACATCACACTAGTACATTGAACATGGTCCAAATACACCAAATATCTAAACGAGATCCAGCTGAACGCACCAGAAACACGTTTCAACACATGCAGTATTCTCAACCAGAAGTTATGAGGTGCCACTTACTGATAACTAACTATACATAAAGTAAATCAGTATTGTATCATCCGCGTTAACGACCCCCTAATGCAAGTCTATATTGTTACTTAGAACTGAAACTCAACGGTTCTACAACGAACGAACGAACGAACGAACGAACGAACAAACAAACACTCGGTAGCCATGAATGGACTGGAGACGCAAAACGTGTATGAACGCCTTTCAAAGTTTTACCAGAACCACTAACCTCCTTTTTGCTTGCTAGATGTGGGAAGTCGGTTGCGCTCTATTTACTGCGGCATTTGTAGAGAGCATGGTATTGCCTGATTAGCAGATTAAAACAGAGATTGTTAGTAACTGTGGGGACACTATCTATAAATGAATGACTAATCAAATAAAATAAAAAGTATGTATTCGTGAAGTAGCCTCCTAGACTTTCAACTGCTGTTTTTTAATATGCGTCGTCTTCACGGGGACATGGAAGTTGGCTTTTCCTCAGTGAAAATAATTTCTATATATAGTTGTAATAGTTCTCGTTGTGGAACAACACAAAAGCTCCACCGTTCGTATGCATCACATAATAGGTGTTCTAGATAAATAGTCTTTGCTGGCACGCCTACGAATCGGCCTATCGTTTAACGAGCCTTCCTACAGTTTCAATTGCCTAGCTATTCGGCTACCTGCCGAAAAAAGTTTCATTTTCATACCACTTTTGTTATAGCCCCGATAAGCGAATTCTTCTAAGGTTCCATCTTTATGTGCTTTTCTCCTCTAGATATTTTACCAATCTTTGCTTGCCTTTACCAACCCTTCTTATCCTTCTCTGTACAACGTACCAACAGCAGTTGCATGCACTGAGACCGGCAAGTAGATCTGCGCGTGAATGGCTACTCTTAGTTGGAAACAAGCAAAGGTACTCCATCATGCGAACTCTATCAAGCAACTTTGCTTGAGTACTTAATCAATTGGCGAAATGTCATAGCTGTTGCCAGTGCTTTCTTCAAATAAACTCTACTCAATAAGAAAAGGTGCTAATCTGAGCGTTAAACCTAACTGGGTTAGCCAGTTTCCACGTGAGTCACTGTGTAAACCAGAGTTTTTGGAAAGTTATAGTGTAGTGGTAGCAGTTACTCTAATAAACAAGCTAAGTACAAAGGATATAACAGCTTCTGGGATATGGCACCACCGCTGTGATAACAACAACTGACCAGCCGACCAATGCCAGCCGGGGTGATCATGAGGTTAAAACGAAAGGAAAAGCGTTGACGCTAGAGTACAATGTACCCATGCTTTAAGTCCCGTTTCCCTCAAGTTACTGCTGGTACTGCCCGTCGTATGAAACAGAACGGTTGGAGATAGTTATGATGCGGCTGCTGTTGCCCTGATAATAGCCTTAGCAGTAGTGCTACTAAAGTGAATCAAAAATGCAAGCGACAACAAGTCACAAAGGGTGAACGTACTACTAGTACTTGTATACGTTGCACATGTGAGGCACTGGTTTGCTAATAGTACTTGGAACGGCCAAATGCACCATCTCAAAAATCTTTTCTGGCGGCATAGGTCCGCGGAAGCTCAGAACAGGGCAGCCTCAAGCAGGGGGCCCGAGGCCAGCTCCGCTCGCGGTGTTTTACGATGCTGTGTCATGAGAATGCCCCGAAGGGTAATATATTTCTGGTGGAAATATTTGCTAATCTTGATTGTGTGGTGTACTGTGCAGGCGAGAGGGGAATTATTGCCTACGAAAGAAGATACGAACATGTTTGCAAAGAGCATAGAAGAGACCAGAACTAGGGGCATACCAAAGTGAACAAACACAGAGCCTGTTCCGCCAAATGTTCGTCCTGTAAGCCGAACGATGTATTGGCAAACGTGATGAACTGACAGACTGTCTATAAGAAAACCAGCGACAATTCATAAGCCAATTTAGAATTTTAAGGTTAGAATGAAAGATTAGTACGCGCAGAAATCTATGTGTTATTTTATGAAAATTGTTATCTAAGTTATTATCAAATATTCTTTGGCTAACTATACGATAGTCTCGAACGATTTATTCTAACTTTACCTTAATATCAACCAGTAAGCGGGAATGAAATTCATCACCATGTACGTATGTATGTACCGCGTTTGTCAGAAAATTTTCCAGCTTTTCTCAAATCTAGCTTGCGGTCGAACTTTTACCACATGTGCGCATAATGGGCTTCTTTTTTCCTTTAGTAGGGCGCGTGTCCTATCACTCGTTGATGAATCTGTATGTACATAGATTGACGGAAACATAACACATCATCTGGTTAAGGGATGTTAGAGATAGTGGCACGTAACCAATTTAGCATATTCATATGAACTGTACTTTAGTTTTTGTATAACATTAAACACCATGACATGCTGCAACATGCTGAGTATGAAAGACCTAAATCACGAAAGGTGTAAATAAAAAAAACTGATTGTTTTCGGCTCAAGCTACAAGCTCATAATATGTTAAAAGTTGCATCTCGTGGTACACATTGCTAGGTTTGCTTGCAGATCTTCTATAGGAACGTATTTTGATTTAGGAAATAGACATCTCAGCGAGCTTGGTTTGTTTGTCCGTGTGCTGCTCTTCCTAGGTCGACTACGGTTTACCCATCATAACGAAAGCTCTACGGACCATGGCAACACACTTAGTTCTATAGTAAAAACCTTATATTTTCGTAATCATGTGACTCAACATCCTAAAGAGCATGGATAACCCTATCCTAACAATTGAAAGATGTCAGTTCTCTTCGGCCTAGACGATGTGTCAAATGAACACTTTCAATGTAAGCTCAGAGAAAAAGGGCACGACACGAGATTCTATTAAAAGTACATGCTTCGATGATCAGACTTGACTGCATATGTGCAGCATGCATATACAACTCCTATATGTAGTATCAAACTTCTCGTGAGTTATAGGCAGTGTTGTTGCTAACGTTGTTGATTTTTTATGTTTTTCTTCTAATTACTATTCAGCTTTTCGAAAGTAAATACCTTTAAGCGAAAGCATTTATAGAATGGCGGCAATTTCCTCGCGATGTTCTGGTAAGTAGCTGACGGAGTTGTCTGCGTCATTGGTCAGCTGCACCTAGTAGTCATTTAATCTACTTCGGTAGCTTTTGCACTCGCGAAACCTGGACATTAACTGTATTGAGGTTGCATGGATTGGAATATACCAAACAAAACATAAAGCTTCTCTTCTTAAGGTACAACAGTAATTGTTCAATGAAGGTGGAAACACGCAACAGGTGTTTATTAACTGTAGACAAATTTAATTTTGAGACCTGATCGAGGGGTCGACTTAAGCTCACTGAACTAACACTTTGCAACAAAAAATGATTTAAGGAGCCTGCTGGATGTTTGTTGAATGGAAATAATAAAATATCAATTAATTTTCAAATTCCGTATCAGCCTGTTGAGAAGTAAGACAGGCTTGCTTAAAGTCGTTTTTTTCTATTTGTCAAATGACAATATAATACATCGATCATAATCGGTTTCTGGAATGGGAAAGATATCCGTTAAAATAGGTAATATCCTTCCTTTGTAGTTTCCCTTCCTGGACGTTAGATTATTACTAGCCTGTCACAGTTTTTATTCATGACCAATAAATCACATATATCCGAATATTTTTAGCTCGTTAAAAAGTTCGAGAATAGTCCCCTTTTTCAGTTAAGTAGGGCTCAATCAAATAGGTTTATGGAATTAAATGTTTAGTAAAAAGAACTATTCATTTTGAAAGAAGTACGAAGAAATTTACGAATATCTGAAAATAATCATCATCCCATTTAACAATTTTTAGGTGCAGGCGCTTATCTATGATACTACAAATAAAGGTATGGATTAGCTCTTTGTATCTTTAACAGGATCGTACGAATGCAATAATGCATCGACATTTTTACCCAGAAGTTGAGTCGCATGGTCCTTGACCGTGACCAATTAAATAATCTTCAAGAGAAAGCAAAGTAATTTACGTAGTGCTTAAATAATATGCCTCAGATATTCTTGTTGGACGTACGGGCAGGGATTTTAGGCTATCACAAGCATATTCTTCGGACTTTAAAATTGAATAACTTTTGAATTGCGCGCCATTAGCAGACGAAATTCGTCTAGTACATATTACTTTTTTCTTCCAGAAACATGTGGATGGGATTGGTGCGTAACCTTGGCCGATTAAATACAGTATAATTGGTGTTTTCGACTAAGATAATCGTATAGAAATAAACCATCTTGAAGATTTTCGTTAGCGCTTATTATGAGGCTTTCGTCGTAGCTTCTTCCGCTTTACATGCGGACCAATAAACCGATTAAGCCAATCAAACCGAAAACCAATTTACACACCATCTGCATTATTTATGAATTGGCTATCTGTCAAAAAGATTATTGTGCTAATTAGTACGGTTGCTGACAGCGCTGTTGTTTCATTTCTCATAGCAAAGCAAATAAGTTGTTTGGTTTCTGTAATTCAGGCTCTTAATCAAATAGAAACCAGCAAATTAACGCTAATAGTAATGCATTTCTTGTTCTATTTTAGTTAACGTGAATAACTTGGAGGCTGACTTTGAGAGTAAATCTGGCAAGCTTTGAAATTGAGTAATGTTTAAGCAAATACTCCTATCTTCTAAGATCTTGTGAGAAAACTGATTGAGTTTACTTCAGAAGATATAGGTTTAGAAAAAAAAAAAAACGTGTTTTAATATTGAAGATGCTCAGTGGTCAAGCTTTTGTCCTTTGAAGGCCGCAGCACTACGGAAATTCACGAAAGATCGGTAAGCATAAGGTAATAAGGTCTTAGGCGAAAACACAATACCTAGATAGTGCAAACGTTTCTAGAACGAAGATTAAAATGTCAGATCGGCAGGGACGGGACCCGGCTAAAACTGGCGTTTTACGTGTAGCGTGTTATAGACTATAGCCCAAATACTGAAAGTGCGAAAACTGAGTAAAAATAGACTCCATGTGAATTGATTCCAGGCCAGTCAAACATACGTGGGTTTTGACAAGCGCAATTTGCGGAATAAACAAAAAAATGCCTGGGGCACAGGATCATAACTATATTTGTTCAATATTTGCCATGAGCCACAAAAAGACTAGATAAGTGAATGGCGTCACCCTAGAGAGAAATCGAGTTCGATAGCAATGTTAAGTAGGTTTGGCCGTAAGGTAATCAAGGTACTTGCAGTGGCATAATTTCTTCGAATTATACTGTCATGATGGCTCATTGGCTCGTTTAGAAGCTTAGTGTCTTCAATACCTAGTCAATTTGTCCTCACCGTACGATTAACAATTTTCGATCAAGCCTGAGACCTATGTAGGTTTATCGCCGGAAGATGTTTTGCCTGAATGTTTGCCTTTAGCAAGGTAATATTCAAGGACAGTTGCGTGTGCACCTTAGTTTAGTGCTTTGGGAGCGGGTCTCAAATCTAAATATTGAAACATTTCCATTTGTGTAACTTACGGTCTTTATATAAATGCTACTTACGTCAAGTCCGAAAATCGCCGTTGAGATGAGATAGAACCACTTATTCAAGTAGGAAAAATTGTACAATGATATCGAGAATTCCAATGACGGCTACGAAAAGCTTGAGATTACACTTGTATTTAGTACCCATGTCAAGGCTTGGACATCTCAGAAAATGGTGATCATACGAGACCCTGTATTGTTTTAGTGTATAAAATCAGATAAAGTAGATATTTGATTTTTTTTCTTTTTGTAGGATCGGTAGTGGTATAATAATAGTAATAATTAGTTTGAACTATAGGGTAAACGAAAATTATAAAAATCTAGGCTCTGTATCGAAATCAAAATGTACCAAGCCAAAAACCTGTTGAACCTATTACTTGAAAAGTATGTCATATATATGTATATATATATGACATACTTTTCATATAAATGATAGAATCGTTATATTCATCTTTTTGTTTCTATATTTTAGAACACATCATGATCGTAGATTGCCTTATTGTTGCCTGCAGAGGTATCTAATTGTAATTATGTAATAGGCACCGGCATACGAACCAGGGATCAGTAGGACCCTATTTATCAAAGTGATCCTAAATAAATGCCCACAGTGAATATCCGCTCTTTAGTCTTGGTACTGACGCCATACTTCCTGGCTCTTTCTTGTTTTTCCTGTTACGTGAAAGCTCTAGGTTTTCATTCAGTTACACCCAGCGTAGAACAAAAATTATTTGAAAGTCGTTATGTACATCTGACTTCAGAGGTCTGGCCAAATGTATGAACCCTGAATTGAAAGAAACAATATATCAAGGAGCGATCATTGTTACTAATATGGGTCGTTCTATAGTAATGTTCAGTTAAATTCAACCTCTACTTGGCGTGCAAAAATTAAAAAGTACGAGCTGATGTACGTATTAATCTTTTGTGAGTTGTGCAATCTGCCCATATCGATGAAGCGTTTATGACATTATTGCGTGACCGGGTATGCCTTTCAACATGTATTGTAATGGGGAGTACATTGGTAGACCGTACTCTAGGAGGTCAACTGTTGGCCACGGTCTATTTTTTCGATTCAGCCCGAGGCTTGTTAATCGTAGTTGTGCACCAGATCCACTGTGCACTCATTGCTGGGTCGTAGTAGTTGTGGTAGTGGTAACTTTCGACAACGTTCGTGTCTTAGGGAGCGTGCCTATGCAACCGACGGCTAGGAACGACGTGACGATAGCACGGAACCATGAGCAGGGCCTTACTTCAATGATCAGTCAACATGGGAGCACATAACACAAAGCAGGCTTGCGTTTGATACCTGCGGTTGCGAACAGACGGCATCGATGCGGTCACTACCCGCAGAATTCAATGATGGTAACGAATTCTTTGGGGATCCTAAAAAGTAGTACCCTGTGTACTATACGAATATTTATCTTGTCGTGAAGTATTTAGTTGATATTGGGTTAAGCGTGAGGATGTTTAAAATGTCTCTATCAAACCTATTCCATCTTGTAAGACAACACTTAGCGTAACTGTAAAGTACTAAACAAGCAAATAAACAGTATCTATAAGAAGACGAAGTGCTGATGTTTATTGAGAGGAATTTATTAAACCTCTGTAAATAACGAAATTTATGGACTAGACAGCAATGAGCGGGGCTGCAAGTGCTTACTCTTTTGCTGAGTAACTATAAAGTTCATAGATACCAGGGGATGATTAGCTAATCCTCTATTAATTAGGATCGCTACCAATACAATTGCCTTCAACTTGCGATCGTTCGTTTTAGTATTCAGAACGTAAAATTAAGTTAAATTTGCTAGCGATACTTTACACCGCAAATGTTCATATATGTGTACGGTATCGGTTTAAACGCTTTGTTGCATTGTACCCACTTATTTTTTATCTTACTCAGTCCAGCTTCGCGCCTACATAAAATATTATACCTTAGCTAGCAGTACGTATAGTCAGTCTATAAGAATCTTCAGTGCAATTTTCTGTAACCATCGTAAATTTACGGTACGATTAAATTGACTATCCAGAGATTTATGATATATACTTAATATATAAGCCATTTCAGGGTTCTTTACGTTTAGATAGTTTATAGTCGTTGAAATACTTTTATGCTATAATGTACAACATAAAACTGAGCGTTGCGTCAATGTCTGAAGCGTACCTATCAAAATGTCTGCCCATATGTTACGTTTCTCATAGCCCTTTTTCTCATTTTAGGCTAGAGTTCGTTTATAAATACAAACACATTGATTGTCCGTGGTGCCGTCCCGTAAAACACAGTTTGTACATGTTCTATCTAAAAAAAAAAAAGCTGGTGATACTTGCTTCAATCCTTATTGAGGATACTTAGTAGACTTACTTTTTTGCAATGCATCGGGAATGATGTCAAATCCTATTTTTATCGATGTGCTGTGTTGAAAGTTTTGGCTTAAATCGTTCCGGCTTCAATTATGAGTATGAGTTTTAAACAAGGCTTTTCATATATTTCATATACAATAATAGGCGACTTATACTAGGTAGTTCATAATATAGAAGAACTCACGAAGCCTACAAGGACCCCTGCTGTGTTTCCAGTGGTCGATTGACAACAATGGCTACCTGTCACTGTCTACGCACCAAACTATCCTTGGCAAAGTATTTTCGATTCCGCCACTGATATTTCACATAAGTAATGACAAATAACCTCATTATAGAGTACTAAGCACTTACATGAGAACAGATACTATAAATGTTTGGTCCAATCTTTTAGAAATATATGCAATAATCTATAATAACATGTAGCAGAATCTATGAAAAAGCTTAATAAATAAATTTTATTTTGGGTACCCTTGATTACGTACCTTTCTGCTATTGGTTAACAAATTAAAACACTTAAATAGTTACTATCGAGTACACTGATAATACTTTGATAAGTGTTACGTGTAGTCTCCTTCGTTTCTTGTAGATTACAAGAGATTTCTGGGAATTTCTAAATAGCCGCATACTTGTAGTTTGCATTACCATACCTAATTTCCTTATCGATGGCCTAATTGAAAGAATTGAAAATTTCATACACTGCTTCACCTCTCGCTTCCTTCAACACAGAGCAGTAATTAAAATCTTAATTCTTAGATCTTGAGAAAACGGGGCCTAAAGGGCCCTTTGATTCTGTCCTTCTCGATCCGGCCATGATTGAAGCATAGCGTTAACAGTGCGCGTTGCTGTCTATGTAATTGGTTGCCGCACTACAAGCATCTTCTAGAGGAATTCCAGATATACGGCGGCGTCCACTGTTTCTGTTTCAGACAATATTTCTCTATAATAAGTGCCTTTCATATCCGAATATGAGCGTCAGCCGCTGAAGTTGACCTTTTTCTCGTTTGACGCTATTCTTTACTCCATCCTGCTATGCTAAATGGCACAAACTGGGCCATGCTTTTTCTACGTGCTCTATAAGGTTTTTTTTTTACTCATGATAATAACTGCGCAAGTTGTCTTTGGACTACATTACACGTGTTTCCATATGCCTTAGACTTCGTTAGTAAAAAATTACAACATTTTTCTCGGTCTCCAATGTTTTCGTTACAATGTCATAACGCGTATTTTGAAAAATCTTATATTGAGGCTGATAAAGAGTTATCATTGTTCATGGTTTGTTTTTTATTCAAAAGCTTCCGTGAGTATATCAACTCGTTTTTTGCGCTTCTGGTTGTGAAATGTCGAGTCACTATCCCCACTGTGGTCTTCAACTGTCCACTTTCATTCTTAAAACGATCGCGTCAAAGATAAGCTGTAATTTTTCTGAAGGCTTCCTTACTAAGCGTTTATACTAATTTTTGATGGATTCCAGTATGGCTTTTGTTTTCAACGAGCAGAAACTTAATAATTGACCATTGATTCTTCACTAGTCAACAATATTGGCTTATAAAGTTATCATTCGCTGACACCACTTGATCATTTTATAGCTATACATGACCAAACGCTTAAAGCAAACGAATTATTATCCGTCAATTGTGGCGTGGCTCAAATCATATTTAGACATTTTCGATAGCTCCGGAAAAGCATATTGCGATATGCTTATGATTGTTGGCTATCACCAGTTCGAGTGGCCTTCAGCAACTGATTTTGATTGGCCAGCAATATCCAACGAGACTATATCTATACATGCTATTTTTCTTACGCAAATTTGCAGCAGATTACAGCTTATGCAGGGGCCGCAGAGGAAGAGGACGCTTTCATCTCAGCAGACGAGGCTGGCGATGTCCTTTAAGGTCGAGGTAATGAGCATCACAGAAATCCTATCTTGTACAGGATTGTTCAATACTTATTCGTTACCGATAAAACCTAGATTGGCTACCTTGTGGCAGCACAAGTAGGGTAGAATGGAAAACCTTTCTTATTACAAAATTCATCCAATTTAAGTAATATTTAATAGTTGTAAAGTCGCAGAATTGGTTGATCGTTTTTAAAGTTACATTAGTCACGAAATACATGCTTGTGCCCGGGATTGCCCCGGAAATGCAGAACATAGGGAGACCATCGTTTGTAAGGTAAACATAGGTTAATGGACAATCTTTGCTCGGCCTGGTTTCCCATTGTAAGGCCGGAAGGCACCTAATTCGAGCATTTTGAACATGGTCGACCTGAAGTTATAGCAACAGCGCTAAATTCTTTGATTCGTCCTCAGACATTCCCCAGACCTTTGGTAACATTTTCTGCCAGACAATTGCTATTGACAACGAAAACAACGGACTATGAAAAAAATCAACGATATTTACGAAAATTGAGGTAGATGACCCACCAATCAATAGAGTGCTCCACACATAACAGCTGCAGAAACCAGTTTGATATCTCTTTATTTGTTTTTACTTTTTCAAATATACAAGTATATATTTTGCCGACAAAAAGCGGTAGCTGTTAGAAAAATGGAATAAGCATCAAAACATGCTAGAAGCTGATGATCATATTCGAAGCAAATCTGGAAAGATTACGTTTTACAAAATGTACCAAATTTCCATGAGTTTTTCCGCAGACACTTACATTTCCCAAATACTATTAACTTGACGAAGTGTGAATAATACAGTTATCGTAGATATTAAAGATTAAATAATAGGCAAATAACTATCAATATGTATTGAACTTTACACGGCGAGAAGATTAGATGGCCAAAAAGTTGGGTTAAATAGCATTTAGCACAACCCAAACAGCCTGTACAAACAATATGTGTGAAATAAGTGTCCTTTTATTTGCTATTTCGCTTCTTTTTTTCGTCTTCCGTTACCTACGGCATTTCTTAATGCCTGGCGATATTTCATCGAGGGATAAAAGGTGATTGGCATTAAGGCTATTTTGGCTCTTTTCAGCTCGCGTGCGCATCGTACGGCTGAGTCAGTGGCTAGAGGAAACGCGAACAGCGAAAACTTATTTAGCGACGTTCATCTCTAACAGCATACAGGGAAGAATACCGGCGATGACGTAGCGCCCGTCCAGACGAACAGTACTTAGAGGATCGACCTCCGTGTCATGAATAAGTAGGTATGGCAGCCTACCTGAAGGCTCGTTTCTTTCTTGCTCTGTGTCCGGTATTTAACCATTAGGGATTAGCTCGAACGGCTGGCTCCTACCAGCGCAAGATGAGGTGTATCTACGCCCGGATTCGGACCTAGACCACTATGTGTCCCCATGGTTAGCAGGCAAACACGTTACCCAGTGTACTATCACGGCGACGACGGCTAAAGGTGTGCTAACCGCCATTTGTATCATATGTAGCAAACCTCTTCCGAGCAGAACTCGTTTTTGCAACAGGGGAGCGCGTGGCATTTCCACTATCTTTTCGATGCAACGTTTATATATTGGATACTTTAGCTGTTGAAATGATACTATACCGCTGTATGTTCATAGAACACTGGAACGTCACATTCCATCTGTTCGATTGATTCTGCATAGCCTCCCATAGAGCGGACATAGGTTGACAGAACCGTTTATAGCGACCGATGGCCGGATCATCAAAAATGTCTTCAATGCAAAATATAACTTCCCCCATTATGCCTTACTGATACGCCTATAGTAGTATCTCGTTATGCTGGAAAACCTGATATTGAATTTCGAAATTATCTGCGCAGAATACGCCTTAATCGCAAGGAAAGGTAGCCACGGTAAAGGAGATTTCATTTGACATATGAAAATACGTAAGTTGGACTATTATATTACACAAAGTGCTTATTTTTACTGTTACTTATCAGCATGAAACCCACGTTTTGGCACCGAGACGTAGAGAAAATTAAGGGAAGACTTTTCCAGGTTGAGGAGTAATTTTCTGGAGTAACCCTCTGGGAGGAGCTGCCTAGTCTATTGACGCAATCAGCCCCGGACGAATGAGTTGCGTGTTTTTGTCAGCAAGCATCGTGTGGGTGTACTTTTATTACTTAGCGAGTGTGCTTTTTCAAAAAACTCGTTTGTAATGGGCGTTATGCGACCCGCTTGTGCAGACTAATTCACCAAATAACAAACAAAAAACAGCTAACTTCAAACTAATGATAACGTCGATGCCATCGAGACGCCAGCAGACGGTAAGTGATTGATGTAAAAATATTAATGAGTGAAAATCGCTAAGTAAAAAAAAAAACAGCCCTTATTCATGTACGACCATGTTAGGATGAGTGGGCAATTTTTTTTTAATTAAATGAGCAAAGATTATTAATAAAGACTTTAATTAAGCCCGTTTTCCCTTAATTAGTCCGAATTCCTTACCCCTAAACATTATGTTATCGATGCAAATAGTGGTTTTCGTATGGTCCTTTTGAAGTCCACAAATCTATTATAGTGGCATATCATAGACGAAAGTCTTGTTGAATCCGACCAAATTTAAATAAAAAAGAAAAAACGATAAGTTTTTTTTGTATATTACATCGCCTCTGTTATTAAGCCTTTAAAGAAACTTCGTCTCGGCAAACCTCGTCTAGCACATTTAGTTTTCCTTCAGAACCAACTTTTATATATCAACATATAACTTTCTTTATTCACACAGGTTGTGTAGTGTGGATTAGTGACTGGACTTAACGCAGCGGCCGCCGGTAACAGCGATCCGTTAAATAGATGCTGGCTTCAGAGTTGTATGGCTCCTTTAGCAAATATCATTTTGGGACAAAATTTGGAGCTGGACGTTTATAGCCTTGATATCAGACAAAAAGCACCAAATTACTTTTGTAGTGTGAGAAATGAAGTGAAATTGTACTTTATTAGATTGTACATACTGTCGTCCGTTCTCAACGATCCTTTGTGGCCTCGTATTTTGAGCCTACTATTGTGCTTGTTTTTTTTTCTGGAAGACCGTACGGGTAAACATTCAAGACGAATGATGAATGCTGCGCCGACAAAAATATCGTTAAGGCTAAGAACGAGGAAAGACCAGGAAGAATCGATTTAAAAATGAAGAATAGCTGCGTAAATAGTAGCACGACATAGTTCCTCGCGATCGCTTCTACTTTTCAAACGGCACAACCTGCAAAACAAATGCAGCTTAATCATGGTGACTATTGAATTATCCCAGTGCCTGCATAATGAGCAAAACGTTTGATGAAGATTCTATGGAAGATGAATAGGTTCAAAATAGAGGGCGTCGTCGAAAGCATGTCGCTAAATCTTGCCGAGTCACCACACACTTCAAACAAAGGTTTTTGACCCCACTTAACATGTGGACAATTAGTTAAGTCTAAGATGAAACCTGCCTTTATCTTTGGTTAGTAACTGATTAGTTCGGACGCTCCTAGTTCGAAATAGTAACCAATCAGGAAAAAATCCATTTAGGGGGCGCTTAGATCAGCAGACTCTTTTTTTTTCTATTATCTATTTATTTTTTTATTCATCTTATCATTTGTGTATTTAATTTAATTTTATTATTTATTTATTTTTATTTAATATTATTTATATTTTAGAGAACACCGTAATAAAATTACATTCAATTGGCGGCAAGCTAGAATATGGGCAGGCCGATACGACCGGAACGACGATAACGAGCATCAACGGTCACTGTCCGCTTAACCCAAATTCTACAGGATAACGGCTTAAGCCACCAGGCGTTGAATGCGACGGCAATCAGACAACACCGGCTAACGATAATGCTACATTCGTCTATGTTTAGAGGCCCCATATTATTCTGTTCAGAAGCGGTTCGGTCGCTACCTCAGAAGACTGCCAGAAACATTAGACGCTTCCCACAGGCGTTCTCGTACCCCTGGGGTATTGATGCTTAATACTGTATACGTGACGTTGGCTCGTGCTCACGCATATACTTCCTGCAAAAAGTCAACCGGCCCATAACATGTACGTTTACTATTACGTGTTTTGAAAATGACCGTCCACTTAACGCATTGACGCATAGTCCTTTCTCCGCAATAAAATGTTATTACGATACGAGTTAATAAACATTCAGTCTTGAAATAACTCTACACGAAATAGGTAATTTGCGGTTTGGGAAATCACGCAAAATGTAATATAGTAATAACTATAGAATATATAGATATAACGATTGTGCAGGTATCTAGTGGCGTACCACTAGGATAGTGGATGTGGTGGGTTAGGCTAGCAACGACTTATTAATGAAAACCGGATTGACACTTCTCTCATAATGTCAAATGCAACGATTAGCTGACGTAAAACCTGATCTCGTCGAATCATTCAATCGGGAAAGCTTTATTAAGCGTCGGATTGCTACTGCGTGCCAAGTGTCAGCAACAAGGCTATAAGGGAGCGGATATGCTAGATCAAGATATTATCAGGGGTTTCGTTAGGTATTCTGGTAAGGTTAGATAGGGTTGACGTGGCGCTTTTAGCTGCTTCCAAATGACACGAGGATCATCATAAAGAACCAAATAGGCGTCTTACCCAAGCAACATACCTGCGTAATCGCATCATTTGTCTAGACGCTGCTCCGATTGGCTCTATACGGTTCGCGTTTCACGTCCTTAACGAACAGTCTTAGCTAATCATTACCCTGTACGTACCACTGACATGTGGACGCCTTGCGTGGTTTTTACAGAAAAGAAAATGAAGAAGTGTTGAAGAACTTATATATGCAATAGAGCTATATTTTGACTATGGCATTCTTATGATTTCTATTGTAATGTGATTTCGATCGAGTATCCATGGCTAAAAAACACTTTCCCTATGTGAGACAACATAGAACCTCTACAAATTAAACAACACTTTAGAGCTTTCTCATGCCATTCTAAGTTGAATATGTGAACTTATACACGAATGGACTGCTCAACACTTGACTGACCGATTATTAGAACCGATGTTGTTGTGAAATGCTTAAAACTTCTTACAAACGAAGATGGAGAAGAGCTGTAGCAGTTATCTTCTCTTAGTATAGGTAGATGAACAATATCAAAGAGATATAGCATATTGAAACGTATCTTTTGGAAGCTCAATTGCTTTAGCAAAGTAACTATTGATAATATAATTACTAGATTGTACAAGATGACATTTCAGTTAGTTGAAATATATGTATATTTCAAGGTTATTCTATATAATTAGCGTATTAGTGGGTGGCTCGCAATGAACCATTGACGGTTCGGAACCACCCATCCTTATGCATCGTACATGTACTCTAGTAGAGTTGATCATTTGTAATTAATATAAAACTTATGTAAAAAAAAACCATCCACCAAAATCTGGTTATCTTCAAATAGATTTGAAGTGCGTATGGATATAAGGAGACAAAAAGCATGCTCAAAGATTTGTCAATAATCATTATACAATCACAATAATAATTAATACAATATGAAGTTAATCACACTTGCAATTCTTCTTTTGAGATATAAATAGAAACAATTAAAACGTACATAAACAAAAGCACGAAAAAACCCAGTAAGGTGCAACATTACATATGAATCTCCTGTGGTGTTTCACCTATTTAATTATATTTCTTTGCATAATCCAGACCTCGCTCGTATAATCCCTACTATGGAGCGCTCGAATCTTAAAAAAAAAAAGGTTGTAGCTAAAGGAACTTCTTTCGTCTATCACGTCGTCACTCCAATTATTCCCTATTCTCTCTGTACTTATACCTAGTATTTCACAATTAGCAATGTATGCTAGTCAAAGACAATAGAAACAATAAAAAAGTCCGGTCAAGAGTATGGCAGCCGCTCGGTACATAGGTTTTGGCCTTAGAAGTATCGGCTGCCCTGGGACAAGTCAAAAAATGAAGTCGTCATTCTTCGAACAGCAGTTTTTTATGGTCCGGATGTATTTCCTCGTTTTGCCACTTAATGCATTAGTTATTGCAAAGATCCTTATTAGTTTTATATTGGGCGTTAATAAAAAAAAAAAAAAAAAAAAAAGAGAGAGAACGTGTGTTTTTGTCGATGTTAATATTATAAAGAGTCACCTTTCCTTCGGATTCTATAGAAGCATCATGCTGTTACACACCTCATAGCGTTTACATATTGCACATCGATCCAAGGTAACTGAAGGCTATTGCGTCCATCCGACTAAAAGAAGAACAACAAAGTATTACTGAATAGTTCATGACGCATAGCAGCATCTGGTAACCTCGAAACACGAATGATATGTTGGTTCACTCTCGTCCCAAGCTTCTCGAAGCGAACTTAATTGAAAGTTGACCGATGCTACTGGTGATACATCGGCGATCAAGCAGAATCTCCCGTGGAGCATAGTAGGATAGTTCCATAAGCAGCACGCATCAGAAAAACTCGTTCGACGGTTCTATTCTTCGACAAAGCTATCCTTTGAGCATATTATAATATATATATATATATACGTATCGACTGACGATGACACTACGTGCGTTCTAGAGATATATTAGAGTTATTTCAACATTCAAGCATCAGCCCGTAATTAATGATTAGGTGGGCTGTCGCCCAAATCTAAAGTGTAACTTATTACTTATCGTCTTCCTCGAACAATGGATAAAAAAGTTATTGGTGTGGTGGCAGGTCGTCCTCAGCACCGCTATCTACAAGTTACCCATTAACTGATTCTAGCATTGAGGATCTGAGCTACCAAACGCCTGATCTAGAGGAACAATCACTGAGAGCGATTGGTTGTCTCTGTGACATATCTAGCTGTTGCATGCGCAATGATTGACATCTTCTGTTTTGTTAGAATAGTAAATATCGCTTTAGTCTTTGTAGTCGTAAGCTAGATAGAAGCAGTGGCGATATAGGCTTGAATATACTGAACGGTTAACGTCAAGGGTAAGTCGTTTAACTTTTAGCTCTAATCGAAGGGTTAGTGCCACTACGATTCCAGTAAGAATATACGCCGTTTCTCTATGGCCTAATTTATTTTATTGTACATAACATATATGGCAATACTTTATTGTCAAACAAAATTGATTCTAAGAGGACACTCCTATGCGAGTGGGTGGAGTGCTTAGCCTGAAGCTATAAATAGTGGGATAACATGGCCCGGATGGCTCATGCGCGCCCCTTTGAGTGTCCTGCCATGCTTACCGTAACTAACGACTATGCTACCACGCTAGTAATTTGAGTGGCGATAAAAATTATCTTTAGCTATAAATGATCATAAAAAAGGAAAATTGTGTATTATTATTATTAAGGTTAATACTTGCGAATATATATGGTTGTCATACCGTTTTATAGCTCTGTTAGAGGAATTCCCTATACGTGGAGCAAAGCCCACTCCAAATATTTTCGAATAGGGCAAGTCCTTGATGTTATATCTAAGAATAGCTGAAACTGGTTGAACAGGCTTCGGAAACCTATTCCGAACCGGTGCTATTGCCCAAAACTGCAACTTATGCAAAGAGACGTTAGAAGTTTATGGCACTGGCCTTGTGAAAGAATGAGAAACTTGGCGGTAGCATAATCATCAAAGGCAGCCCTGCTTTCAGGCCGGGCTCAGAGCGGCATGTTTGTTTCGTTACCTATAGGCAGTATATCGCCTAGTAGAAAATTTTTGAGCATTTGAGTGCATTTGAGCCGTGAACTTGTTGTTGGCTTTCAGAGGTTTGCCTCTAACGACTGCCACTGGCAGAAGCAAATCCGATAGATAAAGGTCAGAGGAATGAGCTCTTTGGCGCTCTACTTTTCAATGGTACCTTGTAAATTCATGCATTTGTAAGGGCTTGTCAATATCGATTCTGGTTGGTTATTTTTTACTAGCAGTTTGCAAAATAAGTGCAAACATCACTATCGCCATAGGGGAAATGCGTGTAAATTATACACTTGTCTATTTTTTAGGAAGTCTTTATTGGGACGAACCCGTGGCCTCCTAAGCTGACTCTGTTCTGTATTACAGACCTTAACAGATTAAGTTACTACAGACCTTTGAAAAACTGATGTTAATGGTTGCGTAAAATGTCTCGTTTTTAACTGACAGTAAAAAAAAATAGCCATGTATTTACAGAAGGCACTTGCGAAGTCAGGGCCAATTTAACAGATCTCTGTCTTTGCCAAAAAAAATATGGCTTGCATCAATGCATTTTGCAAATCCTCATTAGAAACGAGGACACCCAACCCTATAGGGTGAATATTTTTACACGTTTCGATTGAAGGTAGTCATAAAGTTGCCACGGATAAATACTTCCTCTAGCCTGTTTAGTGGAACTTGGCTGAAATAACTGGACTGCTTTTAAGTCAGATCGGTGAACACCAGCTTTACAAGTAACGCAAATGCGTAATGTGCATCCTAACTTTAAAATGTCCTGTAATACATATATAGTCACTTCTGTTCTTTAAATTTAAACGACATCTCATCGATAATTGAACTTCTGATTCCTTGAGAAGTTGACAGATGGCGATGTGATAAGCGGTCTATGATCCTGGTTTAGCGTCAACAGTACCAATCCCAGACCAAAATGGGCCGCTTAGTAGAATCATTGTAGTGGCAACATAAAGTCATGTTATAAAGGCAACAATAAACTCACATATTATTTCGTTGGTCAAGCGTCCGGAAACGGTACAACAACCTTTTCGTTTGGTGTGAGCAGAGCTAACGGCATATGTTGTTACTAACAAAAGCACCCATTAGCTTTAACAACAATAACGAGAGAGATAAACGATCCATCAGTTTGTAATACTATGACATATGTATAAAGCAGTTTTACTCTAAACTACAGATCGTGTTCAGAGTATATTGACTGAGTAGCAGATACTACTCAGAAGGAGCGAGACGTTTTGCGGTACGCCCCTGAGCTGCCAGAAACACTTAACAATGTCTGTCCTATGTGTCTCTCAAATAAAAACGAAGCTAAAAACGTAGTGCTCTGCTAATACTTGGCTAGTGCAAATTTGGAAGGCAACTTACGAAGTGATCATTGCTCTCCGAAGAATAGAAAAGGTCTTCTTCAACAGATAGACATAAGTCAATAGGCACTGAAGTTCTTATTAATTTGTATATACTCTGGTTAAATCAGAATCGATCACTCAACGTCAAAGTGGAATTTTTGCAGGTTTAGGTGTGTTAAAGGAATACACTTATTTATAGGTTATTTTTGATAGTAAAGTGATAGAAGGGCCTTAATTAAAAGTACCTCATAGTTGCGTACCATCGTAACAATCTCAACTTAATCTAGTGTTCGCAGATATTTCACACATTTCGGTATATCATAATAAAATAGATATGAAATGCTAATAGACCAGACACCAAACTGACCGTCACTCAAAAGAAAATCACCAACGTTCTATATAGATCAATTAGAAGGCACCTAACATGTATATCAAAGCCCACATTTTGTATTTTTTTGCATTTATTTGTGAGTATCATAGGAGCAGCCATTTAAAATGCAGCCCAATAAAGCATAGTTAAACTGGTGTGAAGTACTAGATACTGCGTACGTATTTACAATGCTATGTCTGACTGCATATCTCTATTCTATAGAAGCACTGCAGGACACCTGCCTCCGCATATAGAAGGAAAAAAGTCGTTTCCTCAAAAGTAGCTCCATACTAAGGCTTGCATATAATATTCAATATGACAATTCAGAGAAATGTGGTGTGAAATTAGAAATAAGCAATGGTAAATGAAAATGGTTCGATAAGCTCCTATCCTGGTATTTGCCTATCCAGCCGTTGGTACCGTACTGCACAGCAGTGCACACGATACTGTTGAAAGAAGTTAACCCTTAGCTTAATTTCTAACTGACGCCATTCTCGGGGTAAGAATTTACACCCGTAATATTTCTTCCGCCGAAATCCATCTCGATCGTCGACATCATGTGGCACCTTGACGATGACCCCCACAAGCAGTGGGTAGTGCTTTATTTATCGTGCATAGCTATAACATGATTATTCTCTGTTATTATTATTATTAAATGATGTATCCCAATATTCCATTTTGTAGGTACATTTTAAGCATTCCTAGTAGCTGTCCCATCGATGTGTCGAGCAGACGTCCATCAATTGCGTAAGAACAAGAATCGACAAGAATATTCCTTATGAACGGCATCTTTGCAGTCTACGTGACAACGCAATAGGTATCGTGTTTGCTTCCTAGACATAAGAACACGTAGCGCTCCGTTTCGGCCGTAGACACACTTCGTTTCGCACCGGGAAATACCGACTTCGAGAAGGTATTATTAAGAAAAGATTTCCAAAGAATGCCCAACCGCCTAAGTTCCGGACGTGGAACAGCACAGACGTCAAATAACACACAATCTAGCATCTCTATCCAACGTCAAAAAAGGTTTAACGTACCACAAAACGATACTTTTGTTAAACGCTAGTTGTTTATACATGAGAACGTTGCCTGGGAAATTATATTTGAATTAATATATACCAGCAAGAACCTTGTGCTCGTTGTGCTGCTTACAAACGATACTGAAGTAATATAAGTGATGCCGTAACCAAACATTCAAGACAAAACATTCGCATGTTAAGAGCCAGGGACTAGTAAAAGAATAAGATTTACTAGAGATAAATTGCCTATGATGACCTACTGCGCTTCCACGAGCACAGGTGTAAGTAACTAGCTATAGGCCTACCAACAACACTTCCCACTAATCCATATCTACAAATAAACACATTTACTATTTCGTAGTAGAACGTAGTGTTGTATGTATATATGACTGATAAGATGATAGCCTTTAGTTCCTGAATTTTGTCGACAACGATAAAGGTTAGCAGGATAGAATTGTATTCAGCAATGGATAAAGGGTTTGTCAACACGTCGATCTTTCTCGCCATCTTCAAGTCCTACCATTTTGAAGAAAAATCGAAAGGAGTTCACTCTGCATTTGTGAATTAATCATGATTCATTTATTAAGCCTTGTTGGTTTCAGCGCTATTCGTTAGACGCGGTTACTGTTTTGGGGAAAAGATCATTTTTTTTCCTGCCCGTCGACAACGGTTGTTTTGTTCCCTTAGAGGATGCTGTTTTTTGTCGCTGTCTTACGTATACAACGATTTCCCTCTTACAAGGTTTCCTCGCGACGTGTGTGAAATGGATTAGTCATATATCCTTAGCTACACTGAGGTGGGACAGTGATCCGTAGCGACACGACACCTTACTTAAGGCGCTATGCGCATTGGTTGAATGAGTAGAACGATCTGATGTTCTAATAGTTGGCTCGGGGAGTTTCTCAATCCTACCGCTGAGGGAAGGAAGTCCTGGCTGTAGTAAATATGGCGCGACGATCACTCCCAGCGGAAAGAATGCACTTAGCCCGTGCTCCTGTGGCGCAATAGGAGCAAAAAGATTTACCCATCTGAATAGTTATCGTTTTAATGAAACAAGATCAGGGCCGAAATGCCTGCTGGGCTATTTTGCCCCAGTAGCATAAGCTCGTTCTTAGCTAAATATGAGCAGTCATACGAGAAGGCAACACGGAACATACGAGAGCCAATGCCCTTCACTCTAAAGCGCGTTTAGCTATCCAGAGGTTGTGCTTATTAATATCAGCATAACGATTTTCGCCCTAACATTTCAAGTTCTATCTTTAGATTAACATAAATTTGGCAATACGAGTGCAGAGGAAATCTTTTTGAATAAAAGCTAACCTTGTTTCGTCTGCAGTAAACACAGCAAGCTAATCTGGAATCATAGGGTCGCATTGGTTAGAAGATTTTCTGTCTGACAAACAAGTACGTTCAAGGGCCATGGCTATGGTTAAACTTCGAGTGCTACTAGTTCAGTTGATTACTCTGTCCAAACGTGCATTAACTAATTTTAAATGTATTAAAGTGAAGCAGAGCATCTGGATCTCAGGAACTCACTCGTTGTGCCATAAGCAGCGGTTTTCCTTTGAGTGAACTTATAATTTAAGTTCACTAGTTACAATTGAACTATTACAACTGCACTTGTTACTATGTATACTAGAACTTGAAGAGTATCAGGATTCGTTGATTTGTTGTAAAAATCCTCTTGAGGCACATGTGCCTGCTGCCAATCGTGTATCGGTTGTGTTAAATTGTATTCTGTTTAAAATGAAATTTTCAGTGGTTGTGACATAATCGGCGCATAAAGTTTTATTTAGTTTCTTTTACGAGATAACGAACTATGTTTACTCCAGAATAACAAGCGAAGTCGGGCTTTGGTGTTTGTGCTTTGTAATGGACATGGAAAAAGGACAGAAGAACACCCAGGTCTGAGGTGCACGATAGGTATTACTTCGTACACTTTATCAAATACTGAAGTCGCCCATTCCATGGGAATCAGAGAAGCCGTGCGAAAAAATGTTATGTGCTAATTGGCCTACTCAATTTTTCATCTTATTTTAGTAAAGCATGCAAATATAAAGGCAAGCAAAATTTTTTTCCTGACATCTTTTCGACTTTATTGTCTGTCTGTTGTGTCAATAATATCCCGTATTTTGACCGCGATAAGGTCAAAACGAACGATACAGTAGCTAAGCGTCTGTCTGTCATGCCGTCATTATGCCCCACTTGGGACGATCCATATTCTATGTAATTGCGTTCTCAGAACTGTGTTTTTAGGACTACTTACTGGCTTTAGGGTGTATGCAAAACAATATAAGAATACAGAGTAATTGTTACCGGCCAGGTACATATGGGCAAAAAAAGTAATGTTTAACGTAAAACACGGTGTATGGCTGTTCACAGTTCAACCCAGGTACAACGGTGTCGTACGATTGATTGTGAACGATCTCTAAAAAACAAAAGAGAAAAATACATCATTCCACGTTCGTTAAGCTGAAAAGGAAACGACGGGATACGTAGATAAAATCTATAACCTGACAAAAAATTACGCCATAAGCTTCGTTCTTTGCATGTGCCATAGACAGCCATCACCGAACTTGTTCTTTTATTGCAAAGAATAATTTCCATTAGCATAGATAAAATGTTTGCTCAAAGAGAAATGAAGGGTATGGAAATCAAGTGGTGATTCCTATCGAGTCCTTCACAACGAGGGCTTACCAACGTAGATATTCCGATTCGCTAGACTATTTTTTAATGGATATTTAATACAGCAGTAATAATAGGGCAATGGGCTTCGCGTCACAAAGATTAGCTCTCGTAGTAGAAATTTCAAGAGTTTAGTCAAATCAGGCAGTACGGTACGCTGTATGTAAACGATATTATCGTTTATAATTGTAAAGTGTGTTCTGCGCTACCAAAACGAGTGTAGATCTTCTTAGTAGATTATGGTTAGGCCTAGGTTCTTGTATGAAGGACCCATTGTGAAGAAGTGGGTACCATACACACAGTACAGGATAATATTATAGGTTTAATCGAGTTTCAGATTATATTTTCCAGTTTTACGGACTACTTACAATCATTTAGGAAGAGCAGTTAAGTGTAGTTGTTTGAAAGCAATACAACTTGGGCATCGATGCATGCGTCAGTATTAATCTATTCTTCGCACCAGACTTAGCCAGCATATATCTCTTGAACCGATACAAAACCTTTGTATTGAGAGTACTTGCTTCTAATCGTGCTCAAACTAGAAAATAGAAACTCTAACTTGATCAAAGCTTATAATCAATATACTGAAGACTTGGACGTTCCTTTCTTCACTGGTATCCATAAAAATCTTAATGATTCAAACAAAATATAATAAGCAGCTAAATCGAAGCGTCTAAAATCAGAGGGCTTTCGTTATAAACGGAAACTATTTAGTAACTTTATCAATGCTAATACCTTCACCTCATTGAGTGCAACATGTCTGCGCCTAATTTGCTTTTATTACTTGACCCTAAAAGATGGCGGATATAGGTTGTGAAGAAAGCTGTCAAAATGCAAAAAGCTTAAAATATTACAACATACAGATAACTTAGGATTCGTTAGTATAAAAAGTACAAGGAAACAAATTAACATCTTTAAAGGGGAAAAAAACCTTTTTCATTTAGGGCGTTTTAAATTCAGGTATTTTTCTACTTATAATGTTAAACCATATATATATACGCACCCAATGTGTGGCAGTGATTGAAGATGAAAGCTGTAACGCCCCTTACGGTAATAATTATTAAGAAGACTAGCTAAAGGCCCTATAAAGTTTTTGAGGCTAACGGTCAAATTGAGATCTGTCTAATAAAAATAACAACAGATTGTTATTGTGTGGATTTGTAATATCGTCTGCAGTTAACAACTCCTGAAATGGCGCGCGGAATGAATGCGTCCATGGTATCTTTAAACCAAGTTAGGTGAATTTGAATTTTTCAGGTAGAATATCACCTTCGTATTATTTTATGATATTGGCTGTTTTTTTTTTGCTTTGACGAATACGAAAGCACCAGATGTAAACAGAGGAAACACATTGAAAAGAGTAAAGTCAAGTTATCGAAACAACAACTTAGGCAACGAATTTAAAAAATAAACGAATAAATGAAAAAGAAAAGAACGCTATCATGTGGGCAAAATCGTTAGTAAAACTAGATGCTTTGGCACTCGATTCGGCTTTTTGAACTTTCGGGCCATCTCATAATAAGCGGATCACCAGCAATGGCCGAGTGCACGTTTGTAACTTGCCATGTCGAATTTGCAAAGTAGGCAGCTGTGCAGATCCTTGCTGTGCTGAAAAAAGGTTCTCAGACATACCTGTAAGATGAAGTTCAGCTTTCATAGAAGGGGCAAGGGCGGGAAGTTCTTGAAAATGACATGAACTAACGCGCGATATCTAACCTGTGTCATTTTTGCCACTCATAGCATAGCTCATTATACAATTTATGCATTTACGCATAGAAAGTTGCCTTCACGAAACTTTCGTGAATATAGTAGTGACGGAAAATAGAGACCTTTTTTTCCTATCTCGTATACAACTTTACGTCGTTGGAGAAAAAAGAAACGAACGACAGCGATGAGGTAGAGTCGAACGTTGTACGTAGCCTCTTTGACAAATGCATTTGTGTATCGCGCATATATGTGTATGACCATAGGAGGCCGCCTACAACATCTGATCTCAAGATCTGAATGCCATAACGAAATCCGTCAGACGGAAGCAGCTTTAACCGTTTGGGATACGAATGTACAGAACATGCTAAACCGTGAAGATACGTTTTTAGGCTAGCCAAATTGTGCGTTAACGCATTTATGTTGCCTTCCAGTTGTTGTATTCATCAGCCAGTGTCGCAGAGGCCACTTTGTGCCGATATTTTTTATGCTGTCTGGTGGGTTGTGGGCATTAGATAGACATTTGTAAAAGTAAGGTATCGCGCAAGCCATTCTCATATTCCTAGTATCCAGTGACGAAATGCCCCGTACATTTTAAGACCGATTTTATTTATTTGTAACCTTAGCCACCCGTGTTCTTCGTTAGCATGCTTTTTTCTTAGAAGTTTAAGAGGTTTCTGGGCAAAACGGGAATCCGAGGGATGGATGGTCCATAATATATATTCAGTTTTACATGGGAAAATATGGCTAGACTCGTTTATTCGGCATGAGGCGGTATATATTCTACGTCGTGGTAACAATAATGAGGTGCATGTGTTCGACTTGGTAAACGTGTTTTTCAGCTATCGAACCGACGTATGAAGCAAAAACAGAGGCATAATGAAGATGCGTAAACAAGGACCGTGTACGTCTAGAAGCCAAAATATCTCATAGACAGAGACCAAGGGGGATACAAAGATTTAAGACAGTATATTGAAAACCATCACACGTAAGTTAAGAGATACACACTTAACGGTTATATGTGACAAGAATTCAGCAAAGCAGACATGCGGAGACTCCGCCTAGGTAAGATGTGGCGGTAATTCGTTGAAGTTTGAAGTACTACACGTATTGCAACAAAAAATGGCAGCACGCTAGGCACATAGAGATTGTACGGCATACGCTCATGGATATAAATCGATTCTTTACTATTTATCATGTTCAATTTTCCTCGCTGGCGCCGCCCTACTCTATGCAGCTAAAGGCATTACGAAGAAAGTCTTTGCATAACAGATCTGCCATGGACAATATTCTATGATTGGTTATGATAGAAACAGGAACAACTGGAAACTATCGTTCTCAAAGGTATGTATAATTGATTTCGTGCAGCATACTCACAAAACGCTCAGCCTAGTCAGTAAGAGTGCCTAAGACATAGCTCATTTGGTATAAATAGGCTATAATATTATAGTGGCTAAAGCGGAACTATAAAAATCACAAAAAAAAAAAGATTCTTAAAGCAATAACATCTGGAAAATTATTATATATGCACGAGATGGAGTACCAATGTGATATTCTTGAAGCTCGTTTTGCTGATTTTTAAAAATGCACAACTGTAGTACACCTTATGATAATTCGACTTATCAAAAAGCGGTCGTAACAATTATCAGTAGAATAAACAAGAATTGATAAGGGTTACATATATGGTATTATGTTTCGGTGGAACGTCATAGTATCAATTACCAACAAAAGCATCAAGCCGAATTCTGTAGCTGTTATGGTTTCGCACGCCTGTGGCACGTACAAATAATGTCTTAATTAATGAAGTAGAATTAACCAGCATAGCTCATTTCGGACGTTTTCCTTTTTATGAGTAGAGCGTTTACATTGATCGAACCTTTAGCTGATACGTGTTAAACGGCCGTAAGCGATTGCCGGCTCAAGAACGGCCTGCTGATGCGTCCGTCACTGTCCTGTTTATGCCTTCGAGTGGATAAGAAGATGAATTGGCTTGTGCTGATTTGCTATACAAATCGTGTGGCCTTAGGCTACTGGTTGACCAACATCCGCATAGGACGTTTAGAACTCTGCCCGTTACCTTCCAGTACTGATTTTAAGGCTTCATAGACGTAACATCGATAGATCGGCAATGGCTTCTATTATTTACAAAGTAATGCGATTGACTCTAGCCACTCGCATAATAGGATCATTCCATATAGATCAAAATATTACAATTTTAGGTACAACACTAAAGAAGGAGAATGAAGACATCCTATATAGAGTTTACGGAAGATTTAAAATCGAATTCAGCAATATTTTACTTGTTTCTATAGCAGCGGTACATTTTTTGCTGCCGACTCTATTGTTAAATTGATGAAAGCAAGACGAGGGCGGAACTGCGATCGATACTTCAGCAAACGAACCACGCAGACGCTAAATACCCGTCATTGCTTCAGTGATACACGTACTATAGCCGTAGAAACATAATAATTATAAGAAAAAAACCGTTCAAAAACTATATTAAATCCACAATTTAGTGTATTTTTGCAAAAAAAAAATCCAATACGAAACGTACATATGCATACATGTACATACAGATAAAAGTGACAGATAATGATAAAATGCTTATGGCTAGCTCTAAATAATAGTTACCTAGGTCTAGCCGGTGAAATCTTAATTTCTGGCTTGATAATTAATTTGATTTGTATTTAAGTACCAATATTAATATTTTTTTTATTTTTAAACTTAATAATTTTACGTTAAATAAAATATAACACGATGAATATCATTATCGATGTCATCATTACAGCCATTGTCGAAACTTGGTAAGAACTATCGTAGAATTGCGATCATTCTCGAACAATCAACCAGCTATAGCTGTTCGTACGTTAAATTTCGTTCGATCTTTTTTTTATCTTATATATGTGTCATTTCTACCTTAATAGATATCATACTATAGTGATGGTATTAAATATAATATTTATCAGACTGAACTTCCGTCGATGTGATATTTATTTTGATTGTTGTTGTTAAGTTAGCTACTTCTGTCGAGCCAACGGAGATTCGACCGCATTGACCTTGCAGCTTTCCCCAAATAGTAGAAATAATATATTGACTATGACCGTGAATCGATAACAATAACAACGATTTCTGCTACACTTCCGTATATACACACATCCATATATTAAACTATTTTGTCAATATTTTTGGTCGCCACTAACAGTGCGCAAGCTCATTCGATCATTTCATCAAATGATCATCAGATACGATCTTTCTTTCACACGTTCTGCCACGTTTTTGCCAATCTGTTGAATACTTACAGAGAGATATATTCCGTTAAATGTTTTACACTGTCGATGATAGCGTTAAATAGGTGGACAACTTTCTCTTATCCATCGTCGTTAACAACAGTAAACAACTATTAAGAGTGGAGCTAGCGCTTTCCTATGCCTCTGTCATCACTGAACGGTACATTGCTGAGGATGCTTTGGACAGGTGTCGTCCTGCTCTTCAGTGAACGTTTCTTTCTCTCAGTCTGAAGAACGGCCTAGCAACGCAACGAACGGTGAGTCCGGGCCTGAGCGAGTTTATTTTTGCCAATGTACATATTTTCTATATAAAGATTGTTACACACACATATATATTATATCATTTATATATATATATATGTATATATGTATATGTATATATATATTGTCATATTCTATATAAAGATTGTTACACATATATATATATATTGACAAACATTTTGTGGGAAGTAATCATATAATTATATAAATATCTATACGTTTATGCTACGAAATCAATACGAAGGGATCTTCGCAAGATAGCAACACGAGGTTATTTCGCAATGCGATTTAAGACAGGGCATCGATATTTTCGAAGCAATACGTTAGTTGTGTATACACATCATCTGGGTATATATTTTGAATATGGCTTTTTTTTTGCAATTATTATTCGCATGTAGTACTTTTTCAGTAAACAGAAAGCCGATCTGCCTGAAATAACATAGGATTCTGTACCACTACAGTCTCACTCATAAGATGCCACATCGTGCTTTTTTTTCTATACAAATAATAACTGATCCAACGTGTTTCTCTGATATATATACATTTAGTCGAATTAACGCGCTCGTATCTAACATCAAATTCAGAAGAGGCTGACGCAATCTAAGTTAGACACAGTTTAAGTTAGAAAATGCTTAGACATCTTTTCTACCTCGACGGAACTTACCATTTCCTCCTCAGGATCAGTAACATCTTTTCATTGGTTCGCTTCCATGGACGTTTACCTGCGCTAATGATATTGTAATCGGCGTTGTTCCTGTTTGTAGGCCGGTTAAAGACGCCGTTCTATAGTTCTACGTAAATAGTGTGTGTTTTTTTTTCTAGCTCCTTTTACGCCTACTGTTAGCTAAAAGCTGTATCGCGTATCTCCATTAGGTAAATTAAGCTCAAGACAGGATAAGTTAAGACGGTGCAATGATACTACACTGAGGTAATTTCGTTACGATGCGCCGCTGATACTGCAAAAAATACGCTTTGCTTCTATTACTTTTGGAAAGGACCCCTAGACCAGCTGAAAACCTAACTACCTTTTACCTACTGTATGCATCCAGAAGAACGCCATTACTATAATTTTACATTATCATTCTACGTCGTATGTCAGTTGTATGTACGAAAATAGCGATTGATGGTTTTGATTATAACCTAGAGGCTATCGATCAGAGTCGCAATGAACTCTTCGAAACTCCGGGCAGAAACAATGTTTAAATTAATTGAAGAGCCGCAATTATTTTGATCTGGCTGCGTATTGATGATTATTGCCTATGGGGCACCCACCGAAGTGTTCCCTTTTGAAAAGATAGCTTCAACGGTTTGATTCACTTTGCCATCCACGCGTACGTCACTAGCCGCGGGGCCAGCTCAGTCTCCACTCTGCATATATCAGGGCGGCTTCAAGTTAACATGGACCATCGTTACCGTTGGCTGTACTCCAAGGTGTTGTCACTCGTAATCGCGAGTAACTTGCGAAGGACTGCACAAGACCGATGATTCATGATGCCTCTTTTTGGAATAGACAAAACTGTCTAATAAACATCCAAGCGGACCCTGCAGTCGGCCAAGCAGCGTTTCCTCAGCAGACACAGCTCAGCGGACAAATCCTGTCGAACATCTATAGAATAAACTCTGTTGTTACTGTGTCAGAGGATCGTTTCGGTCGCTCTTAAGTGCTGAAAACATGTTCGCTTTGGCATCGGGGGCTGTTGTACTGTTTCTATTTCGAGTTTTCAATGGGCTGGATGGCTTGAGTACAAGTACATGAGCCCCTTAACCGGGTTCCCACCGACTGTGATTGCCGTGTTGGCTGGTTATTGTTGACCTGCAACTAGTCCATCGGTTCTACAGTCGATGCTGAGCTGATTCGTAAACTGCCATTGCTCGCAGTACGGTGGCCGGTCTCAGATATCTGACCCGGCAGGGGGATATCTGCTGGCCCGCTGTGATGTATCTGGAACGGGATGAAACACGTGATCTCACCGCGTCTGCAAAATGAAAGTTAATCGATTTACACAACGAAACGGAACAAATAACAGAGGTCAACGGGTGGGGCATGTTCCACATGCGTGACAACATGGTTCAAAATCGAACTAAATAGAATGGGGTAAAAGCACTCCGTTATGCAAAAGTCAGGTGTCTATTTAATTGTGCAAAAGTCTAAGGCTATCGCTCTAAGTGCCAGTCACAGATATGTGGACACTTCCGTAACAATGAATTTATCCGTTATAGCTAGTACAATTATTCGATGAGTTCTCATTGTCTCCCTAGGTCCAACTGGCAATGGTGCTGACAGAGTGTCACGTGCATTTTCAAACGAGTGATGCATGTCGTACATCAATTGCTAAAGGCCTGCTTCTGTTTGCTAGTTGTGGAAAACCGGGATATTACTACAGCTACATAGAATGTTTGTCGGTCGTACGGTTGCTACATATGCTTGTTTACTGCACGGTGAATGAAAGCAGTATTGCACGTTAGGGACTTTTACTGGCTGCCGAACTAAGGCAACAAAAATTTTTTTTGGCGTTCGGCCTGAATGTGAAGCTGTTCGCCCTACTTGCGCCAAAGCCTACGCAGCTGAATGAAATCTATATATCAGTCTCCAAAATATGGTAGCTTATCTTACTGTTAAATCATGTCTCACCAACGTCCTGGACAATTTTTTTTTCTTCAAAATTTGGCAAAATCACGAAAAAGTGTTCGGTCGAAGTTACTGATTTAGAATGGTCCGACATGCTACCTTCAAAGACAATTATAAACTTCAAGTCTCTTAACTCGTTACCGATTAATTGATGGTCAATTGGGCATGACCATTAGCCGTACACATGAGTTCTATTAGTTTAATGCGAGAAAGTACGATAGATTCGGAGCGCATGTTAGTGGAAAGGTTCGATAGAAATTAGTGAGAATATTTCGAAACAGACAGCTCAGAGCTTTCGTTGTTTGTTGTAAGCTAGTAACACGTCGAGAACAATTCAATAGTTAATAGATAACAATTATATCAAATATACATTTTAGATAAACGAAATTGCACGCAATAAACACTTTGATTATAAGGGACACATTTTTGGTGCTTTAAAGACTAGGCAAAAAAAAATGGTTCACTCTCAAGGATCTTCGTAGAAGTTTTCTACTACTGTATACACGTTGCATCTGCTCTATGTATAGCGTCTATGTCGTGAGACAAAATGCAGCAATCTTTAAAATACGTGTAGGGGTGATATTTGAACCTTGGAAGGCTGACGGTGCGGAACACCCATGAAAACTGAAATGAAGCAAGGGCAATCGCAGTCGATCATAGAACACACACTTGGATAAAATTCAAAATCCACGCTAGACACTATACAAAGAATAGCTTGTGAGGAAACGGCAAAAATATTATCCGCCACTAGCGCAAGTGGCGACCAGATTCAAATCCAATTTTTTCTTGAATTTTCAAAGAGTCAAAATGTACTAGCGTGCCGATTGCAGGTAGGTTAATAGGAAGGGCGCGATGATCAACGTGACTGAGGTGAAGAAACCGGTGTTGAGATAGATTGTAGTTAAGTGGCCTTGGAAGATCTTAATTTGGTTTGTAGTAGCAGCAGTAGTCTATGCCGACGTCAATTGGCTGAGGCGTGTGTCAAGCGTCAATGATGCATATCAGAGATGGTAATGGAATACAATTTAGCTTTAACCGGGCTTGGCAAGTTCACCTTTGTTCCGGGGTTGAAGGTGTTTTAGGGGGACTAGAAGTGGGCGAAGCTAGTTCGTCCACGAGACCCTTCACACCGCTACACATCCACGTCTTAAAGCTGTAACGACAATCCACGACCGTTATGCTCCCTATATCTATGCTACTCAAGCGCTAAGTTCGGTTGACAGAGATTGATACGTGAACTTTAGAAGCTTTTTAAGCACAATAACAAGAAACCAATAGTGTATTACTTACAAAATTATTGTATCGTCGTTGTATGTATCGCTAAAAGCAATGGACAAAGATGATAAGCAATCAATACTGAACCTGTTTTGACAACCGCTAGAAAAAATCTGTATTAAACTTGCATGAACCCAACTTTGTTATTCAATTACGGTCTACGGGGTGCATTCAGACTCAAACCGACAATGTCTTTACGACAAACAGATGGTACATTAAATGCTACTTACCCTGAAAGTGAACTGAGCGTCCCAAGGCAAAGCTTAACTTTGACCTCATAATCGACTACGATGCCAAACAGGTTCTTCCGCTGTTCCTCAGAAACTCTACAAAAACAACGATACCCAAGTTCGAATTTGTGATGCTAATAGTGGATTCCTGTGTAACGTGCTGCATATTCAAAGACATTTGAATTGGGTTCACTATCGGTGTTCTCTTGCTACAAACAAGCTCGACCGTTACTATTAACGAAAATATTAGCATTTATGTAATTACATTAGCCATCTGTTCATTCAATTTGTCTTAGAGCCGTGTGTGGCTTACTTCCGAATAATTGTAAAAACGTTCCACGTCTAGCGATGTCTGCCATTCATCCATTACAAACCAGCGGACGAGTGAAGCCAGTCATTAACGCTTTGCCGTAACTGTGATGAAACTTTCATTCCGTTACAGGTATAAGTGCCGTACTAGTACTAAAGAAGTGAACAACTCGATCAGGTCGCGTTGCGCTGCCTGTAGGTAGGCTACACCAGTTCCGCCTGTGCAACTTTACACATCATCCATAGGCACTTCTATTGGACCATTTTATTGGCGTGTAACTTGGGCTTTCCGAAAAAAGCAATTAGTTTAATTCAAGTGTCCACGTTCAAACTATCGGAACTTAGAAAGCGAATATAAACATCATTGTCTTCTAGTTAAAAAGACAGATAGCAAGGTCCGTAAAACGCTTCTTAATGGCAGATCGACATACCAGTGGGTAAGGCAATGGAGATGGTTTAGATTTTTTGACTTGGACAACAGAGGTCGTATAGTCAACCCGACCCGGAAAAATCATGATAGTGTTGAATTGCTTAAAATAAATTATGATATGCAGTGCAGAGCATGTTTGTGGGGTACGATTGGTAAGGGCGTAATAATGCGGAGGTAATTTCGAAAGAATAGCACCCCTCGAAAAGTTGGTTTTAGAACGACGTAGCGACGTAAAATGATAAGTATGTCCCTATAATATGTCTGTGGGTGCCATTTTTAAGCTGGACTTACGTTCAAAAAAGAATTATTACTATTGAATATAATATTA